>NW_026934360.1:0-6041 GCF_032062105.1 Saccostrea cuccullata
GGCAAAACACACAAAAAAAACCCAAATATCTTTTGACCGGGAAAATATTATTATCAAATGTGAAGATGAAGTTAATTTTAGGAATTACGATTGATTTTAAACTAAATTTCAATACTCATATTTCAGAGATATGTAAGACGGCAGCAAAAAAACTAAATGTTTTAAAACGAAATATCTGAATAATTCCAATCTTAATTTCATTTATTGATTCCCTTTGTTTTAATTGGACGAGAACAAATTCAAGAAAAAGTTTACACATTGATGAATTTTTCAATCAGAACCACTTCTTGACCTAGCTTCTGGGCTGTTGTAAAAACAATGAAAACAGACACTTCCAGTCCTTTTTAGCTAGATTATGTTTACAAGAAACTTGAAATAAAAAAAGCAAAACAGGAGATAAACAGGACTGACAGACGGGAATATTATATTTATGTCACTGACGGATCACGGGTGTGAATTTTAAAAACAAATCGCAGATCATGCTGTATTTCTCGACGTTCCATATCAGCTCAGTTGGTATCGTTGTGATAGGGAAAAGAAACGTACCTCAGACTCTTGCCTTATCAACATCAAATTCATAAATTTACATCCTACAGATCCCACATTCTCCCAAAATCTTTGAACAAACCAGAGCAAATCAGGACGACGTCGGTCTGCAACTTTCGCTATATATAATGTCAACATGGCCACGGTCAAGGACGAATTATTCTGGAGAATACGCGTATTTAAGATATTTGTTGACTTAAACAACATTCAATGAGTTTTTATAAGTTTGTTTATTGATTGTTTTGACAATTTAAGATGGATTTGATCGATATCCATCTTGTATTCGTTTCTTTGCAGCATAAAGTTTTCCCTTTTTTCCGTCCAGAAATAACGGATAGTATAGCGGCCTCAAAGAGAAATAATTTTAATAATTTTAAAAATTCGTAATTAGAATTATAAGAATTAAGCGTATTTTTTTCCAGAATTATCGATGTGTAAACTTCCCTTTGATACTCACAAACTTTACATAAAAGTGCTTCGCACTTTTATTCAGTTTGTGAGTAAAAAGCAGAGTTAACATATTGATAAATTCTGAAAAAAAGAAAGTTTAATCCTATAAAATATTGGGAGTCTTACTTTATACCAGAGTTTTATTATGTCAAATATTAGTTATTGCCCCCAGACTTGGCACTATTGTAGTGAGAAAAATACTCAAAAAACTGAGAAAATTCAGTTAAGAGCACTGCGATTTATTTATAATGACTATGAAAGCTCATATAAACAACTATTGGAAAGATCCAAATTGCCCTCCCTAAAGACCAGAAAAATGAGATTACTGGCATTAGAAACATTTAAAATCATTAACAAAAAAAGCCCCACTCTTCTTCAAGATCTGGTTATAGTTAACGAAAACTTTAATTTCTTTTTCTGTGATAATCATCCGTGTGCAAAATAACTTATTTTGCTTCTTTTTTGATTTTTTTCATTTTTATAATGGGTACTAGTATCTGTGCTTTTCTTACCCTTAAGGTGAAATTTTGAATGTAAATTAATCTTTTGTTTTACTAACAATGTATGTTTTTTTTTTACTAATTTTATATTTGTGTAAATATTTCGGTTAAAAAGCTTACCTAAACTCATGTTATTTCTGTTATACTGTATATATGTGCCGACTATAAATAGAATTCACTTGACTTGATACTATTCAAAAGGTGTCGTAATTATTCACCCATGTTTGAAAACTATCAAAATCGTTGTAGATTAAATGATCATTCGTCGTAGAAAAAAGGGCCCCAGATAGCAGTTATGTCACATCATCCTTTTTATATTCCTTCAGACAACTTACATGTTTCTTCTGACCAATTTATTTTTTTTTTTGGACGAATTAAGTATTTGTTCGGGGAATTAGAAAATTGTAGGTTAAATCAAATACGTTGAAATTATTAAACTTATGAAACATGTTGTAAAAGCAAGTTTTCGTGGTCCCCACTATCTATGAGAAAAAGTGGGTTACCTGCCGAACACCCTCAAATGCTTTGTTAAAATAATAATTGTTTATCAGACCACCTTTTGCTGGTACTGCCAAAAGGTTATTTCGAGGTACCAGGGGCTAGTCACAACGTCTGAGATGAAAATTACGAGGTCCACTCTCAAGAAAAAGTTTTATGCTTGCATGATATCGCGATTACTTAACTTAGTGGAACTCACTTGCGATGGAGGTAGGGAAACTTCTGTTGGATGTGGGCAAATGTGCTATTGAATACAATGCAAGATCGATCAATGTAAATTTATGAGGACAAATAAGTAAACCATTCTTGTGGAATACCTTGTTAAAAAATCTCTGAACTAGCCTAATTGCTTTTTGAGAGAAGCGTTTCTTAAAATGATATATTTCTTACAATATTTTTAACTAAGGTCCTAACTAACTCCTAACTGATAAAATATTCCTGTCTTTCCTTATTTGACAATCTACTATTTGGAGTTCAATCCTTGGCAATGCATTTTACTTTCGGAAGAATTGTTCAGTCATTCAATTGTCACTACTGTAAGAAGGATATGGAGATAACAAACAGTATTCAATATCAAAGCCCATAAACACTACAAAAGAGGAGCAGAGAAAACACGGACCCCCGAAACATCAGAGGTGGGATCACCATGCCGTGAAGGAGTGAGCATCCCCTGCTGACTGGTCACATCCCTCGTGTGCTCCTTGTCATGATCGGGAAATTACGGTAAAACCGTCGTCAATTCAGTGTATAAATAATGGACTAACAATAAGTGTGCAAAATGTCAGTCAACATTTGACTCAATGATAAATTGTATTTGCTGACAAGGTCATTGTATCGACCATAGAACTTACGGAATGATGGCTTTAAACAAGACAATGTCATGTGCCCAAGAAATCATGCGAGATTTAGAGCTTTCTAATCCCCCCCCCCCCCCCGCAAAAGAGCGGAAGTAAGTTAGATAGTTTCGAGGTACTCGTGATATTACGCAATCGGAACATCAAGTCTCTTGTCAAAATTTCTGTTTCTGTTTCTTGTAATTTGTTAAAAATTTCTAATATGTCCGAACAAAAACTAGTTTGTCTGAACAAATAGCTAATTTTTGTGAACAAATAACTCATTTAACTATTTTATCTGAACAAATATCTAATTTGTCTAAAAAAAATAAATAAATCATTTGTCCGTGCAAATAACTAATTTGTCCGTGCAAGTAACTAATTTGTCTGTACGGTTAAAACTTATTTGTCCGAACAAATATCTGATTTATTTGAACAATTAACTAATTTGTCCGTACAAATAACCAAGTCGCCGGGACGAACATCTAATACTCGTTCGAAGAAATAAATATTTTTAAATCTACAAAATTTAATTTTCTCAACTTATCATTTATGGAGGAAGTTGAAAAACGTATAGGTATGTTTTTTTTATGTAATTCTTATACTATTAACAAATTTATATCAACAAAATAAATTGATCATGATAGTTTATCAGGCAATTTAAGATTAATGTATTGTTTTCAAGAAAACTTACATTTGTAAAGTTCTAAAGGAGTCCATGCTTATTCTGTGAAGGAAATATAAGAAATCTTTAGAAAAAAAAAAATATACAGGGAAATCCTCTACCCAACAGTATTTAAATATAGCATTTGTTCATTATAGTGTACCGACAAGACCTTGGTGTCTTTCATGTACTAGAGAAATCATTTCCTTCCTGATTGATTTTTACAACAATATACTGGTTCCAAGTAGCACGATGCCATCAAATATCTACAAGAAGAGAATCCAAAAATTTCATTTTTTTCTCCTTTATTAAAACTGAAACTAATTAAATCTTTGTTGTATTGTGAAAATGTATGAATTCTATGAAATGCTCTCTGCTCCTAGCTATTAAACGGACGAAGTACATAATAGTGATGAGCAAGGGGCCCTCATTAGTTTTGTTTCCTTATAGGTATTCCTAAGTATATAGCGATAAAGGCATGAAAGGAATGGGGCTCATAGATCCATCTCCTATTGAAGCTTTCTGAACGTTTAAAAAATACTTTAGTATTTATGGTTAAATTTCATGAAATAACTGTAATTCTGCGTAACTTAAACATCGGTAAACTTGTTAATTTTAACCAAATTTACCCCCACCCCACCCCACTCCACCCCATCCGCCTCCACACACACACAATTTTTTCTTTGAAAATGCAAAAATGCAGTAAATAGCAGTCTGTGTATCATTCAAGAAGTTATAACATCTATTGTAATTTTTTACTATTTCGTCCAAACAAATATCTAATTTGTTTGGACAAATTCTCGATATGCTTGAACAAGAAAACTAATTTTTCCAAACAAATATTTATTTGTCCGAAAAAAATATGTAGTTTGTCCGGACAAATTTCTAATATGTCCGTACAAAAACTAATTTGTCTGATCAAATAACTCATTTGTCCGTGTTTGTAACTCATTTGTCCGTACAGGAAAAATTTATTTGTCCGAACAAAAATTTTATTTGTTCGGAGAAATTTCTAATATGTACGAACAAAAAAAATTATTGTCCGTTCTTAATACGCATTTGTCTGAACAAATAACTAATTTGTCTGAACAAATAACTCATTTGTCTGAACAAATAACTTATTTGTCTGAACAATTTACTCATTTGTCTGAACAATTAACTCATTTGTCCGTACAAATAACCAAGTCGCCCGGACGAATTTAAAATACTCGTTCGCAGAAATAAATATTTTTTAATCTACAAAAAAAATTGTTCTGACGAATTTTTAATATTCCGAACAAAAAAAACGTCAATTGTCCGTACTAAATACGCATTTGTCTCAGCAAATAACTAATTTAGCTGAACAATAAACTAATTTGTCCGTACAAATAATCAAGTCGCCCAGACGAATTTCTAATATTCGTTCGAAGAAATAAATATTTTTTAATCTACAACATTTAAATTTCTCAACTTATATTATTATTTATGAAGGAAGTTAAATACACAAAGGCATGTTGTTTTTTGTAATTCGTTATACTATTAACAAATTTATATCAACAACAAAAAAATGATCAAGATAGTTTGCTAGGCATTTTAAGAGTAATGTATTGCTTTCAAGAAAACTTTTTTTTTAAAGTTCTAAAGGAGTCCATGTTTATTTTGCGAAGGAAAAATGAGAAATCTTCAGAAACACGTAAAAATATGCGGGGAAAGGGGAAAACCCCACCCCACGTATCTAAATATGCATTATTTTAATGTCCAACAAGACCTTGGTGTCTTTCCTGTTGAGAAATCATATCCTTCCTATTATTTTTACAACAATATACTGGTTCCAAGGAGCACGATGCCATCAAATATCTACAAGAAGGGAATCCAAAAATTTCATTTGTTTTTTTTATTAAAACTAAACTAATTAAATCTTTGTTGTATTGTAAAAAGTATGAATTCTATGAAATTCTCCTGCTCCTAACTATTAAACGGACCAAATACATAATAGTGATGACAAGGGACCTCTTACAAAACCCTTCATTTTTTCCTCTGGGTGGGAATTCTGGGGTTTGAGGAGGATCTATTGTTTATATAGCTAAAATGCATTAATTCTTTAAAAGATACATAGATACATACAAAATATATATAGCTTCTTTGTTTAGTTTCATAATATATTACAATGTAAAAGTATTGAAGGAAAAATAGGAGTACCGGGAACAATATATTCAAGAAGTGGAATTAATCAGATATGAATAACTAAATTTCCAAAAACTTTAAGACAGTTTGAAATCACACGATTTTTCCAAAATTAACAGCTTAAAAAAATTTCGCTTTTTAAGTCTTATAAATAACTAGAATTTCCAAGGAACTTTAAGACAGTTTTAAATCACACGATTTTACCAAAATTAACAGCTTAAAAAACTTACGACTTTTCGTCTGTATATACAACCATTCCCCACCATAAATTTAGTCAAACAGGCATGTTTAGAAACTATCTAGGACTAAGAAACGTCTTAAAAATTTACACATTTCTTAAGATAAGTGGAGTTTTCGAAAGATCGTAATTTAAAAAGTTTTTTAAAA
>NW_026934361.1:0-59556 GCF_032062105.1 Saccostrea cuccullata
TTGGTATCCAGATTAGTTTTGATGACAAAAATTAGGCCTAGTAAATGTTTTAAGGCACAGCTGCATCAACCATCCATAAGTAATTATGTTTCCAGTCGAGTTGCATACATTTCCTTCATTTTTTGTGTTTAATTCATTCCAAATCAAATCAAATGCTGGCCAGAAAATCAACATGATCACAGACAAAAACTTGTTTCTTATTTGGATTGCCATTGTGAAATGACATATTTTCTGTATTTAGATTATGAACATCGTCGGTAACTCACGCAGTCACGGGTAAATCACATCGATTGTATACGAGTAAAAATCGGTTTGGGCTTCAATAATAAAAATCCCATTTATTACGCACACATAACATTGCATTTCCAATAAAGACGTCATTTTACACTTCTCAAGTTCTTAGGTCACATAAAACAATTTTTGCATTCTCGCTTGTAAAGTTCCAATGAAATTATTTTTTTTAGATTTCTCTCAATTCATAACTATTTACCTTTGTCAGGTTAATCTGATAATACTACAATCGCCATATTGTTTATGTTAGACACCTACTCCCAAAATGCAACAGTCACAATGTCTACAGCCGCTGCATAGCCTTCGTAACGCAGTGGAGTAGGCTGTGACGTCATAGCTAAGCACATATAAACAAATCGCTGTCATATATACACGTGAAACATGCCGGAGACTTGCTGTTGCGTACCTGGTTGTAGTAATAGAGGTGGACATGCTTTCCCATCAGATCAAACGAGACGAAAATCATGGATTCACGCAATTAGACGAGGGGAAACACGTTTCCAGAGCTGGGAACCTTCTGCCTATGCCGTTGTGTGCAGATCGCATTTCAAAGAGAGCGATTATTTAGCAGAGACTGTTCACGGTAAAATTCTTTGAAAATCTTGTGTATTTCTTAATATTATCACAAATCAGTACATTTTACATAAATTTATAATGCAGAAGATTAGTTTAGATAAAATGTTAAAAATGTAGGTATGAAATCGATAACATTCAAGCATAGAATACATATAAAACGTTAGATTTCGCGGATTACATTTTTGAGGTTTTATTATTTTCTTTCAGTAAACTCCCGTAATTCTTTTATTTGTGTTTTTCATTTCTCATGAACCAAAAATAGTTAAATTATATGATCGTAAACAATTGCAACAGCTCTTGACATCAAATGCCAAGCCAGTACACCCCGCTGATTTGCACTATCGGAACATGCCATACATACGTAAATAACTGCCCTGTGTAAACATCTGGCATCGTAAATTTCTCTGTTCAATGAGACCACCTGTTGTTAATGAAGTCTTCTACTGCATTTGCTAATTACATATTAGTCTTATCCTCTAAACTGATTATCAAACAAAGATATATTAGCATCTTCAGTCTAACTTACTTAAGTTACTTATATGTATATACATGTATATATAAATATTTTTTTTTTTTACAAATACACATGTTCATATTAATCATTAAATGTTTTCGATACTGAAAGGATAAAACTTTGAAATATTTATTTTTTGCTTAAAAATATCAATATTATTTTCAGGAAATACACCTTTAAGTAAGAGGTTACGGAAAACAGCAGTACCCAGCCTTTTCCAATGGGCAGATCCAACAAGCCCAGCTGTACTTGCTAGAGCTGACAGAGCTAGGACAAGGGGTGTCAAAAGAAAATTAATAGAAGATATTGCATCTACAAGTCAAAGTTCAGAAGAATTTTTTTTTGATGACATTAATATTGTAGAAGAAACTATCAGTGATTACAGCAGTAGTCTTAATGAAAATATCTCGAGTCAACATGATGATCAGCAAACAATTCGACAAAATGTAGGAACACAAACGCCAACATTTCCCCCAATGTGTATTGATAACTTTGAAAAGGATGATGCTGGTATTCATTTTTACACTGGTTTGGAAACAATCTCTAAATTTTATTTTGTATTAAGAACTTTAGGTCCTGCAGCTTATTGTTTAAATTATGTATATCACCAAGTCACAAATATCAGTGTCCCAGATCAATTTTTTCTTGTTCTCATCAAATTGAGGCGACACAGAACTAATTTTGAATTGTCAAGATTATTCAGTATTTCGGAAAAAACTGTATCGAATATATTCTATACTTGGATTCTATTCATGTCCAAACAGTGGAGAGAAGTTGACATATGGCCACCTAAATCCCTTGTGAAATATTTTTGTCCCTCTGATTTTAAACTAAAGTTTCCTAAAACCCGAGTGCTAGTTGATGGAACGGAGTGTCCTATCAAGAAACCAAAACAACCAAAATCCCAGCAAGCTACGTTCTCGACATATAAAAATAAGAACACAGTGAAAATTCTGGTTGGTGCAACCCCTGGCGGCTTAGTTTCTTATGTATCTTCTGCATATGGTGGTTCTACAAGCGACAGACAAATAGTGGAACGTAGCAGTTTGTTGAATTTGTGTGATCCTGGTGACTCTATCATGGCTGATAAAGGATTCAATGTGCAAGACATGTTTGTTCATAAAAATATTCAGATAAACACACCTACATTTTTCAAAAAAAAGAACAGAATGTCTTGTGCAACTGTAGTTCAAGACAGAAAAATTTCGAGCAAAAGGGTGCATATTGAGCGAATCATTGGTCTTGCTAAAACTTTTAAAATTTTAACTGAACCTATGAATAGCTCAGAGACAAAGCTGTCCTCACATATAACTTTTGTGTGTTTTATGTTATGCAATTTTAAAACTTGTATTGTCCCATCATATGCATAGTAAAGTAAATAAATTATTTTCATTACATATATACAATATTGGGTTTTATATTTGATGTTGGCTTTTCAAACTTGGTGCATCATTGTAACAATAAAATTGAAAAAAAAAAATTGAATGCATCTTAATCTTTCAAATTTATTTTGAACAATGACAGTCTTCATAAGATTTGAAATAATTTTTTTCTAGAACAGCAGTCCTGAAATGATTTTCATAGAAAATATTCAGTTTTCTTATCATCTCTGAAATAAAATTATCATTTCTTTGAATTGGGAAAAATAAAATATCATTGAATGTATATACAATAAAGTAACATATTTTTTTCTCTGCACAAAAAAGTTGTCCCTGAACTTGATAGTAATAATCATGGTTTTTGTCCAATGAAAATTTGCCGTCATTTTGTCTTATGTATGGGACTGTCTGTCTGGAGATCATTTCGTTCCTTGCAATATAAGGGCATTTCACTTCCACAACAGTGTCTTCGTCGATGATTCCATCCGGTGAAGCGGCCAAATACGGATTTGTAAGGCTTACACATATTCCTGTGTCATACACTGTATGTCCAGTAATGTCTTGGAATTTTTTCATGGCAACTTTTTCAAACTTTTGTCCATGGAGAATTGGTGCAGAATGAAGTTTGCGTTGTTTCGTAACAAGTGTCTCTGCTAATTTTACTTTGTCTGTTCTATCAGTCATTTTGCAAATTCTGCCAAACACAGAAGAGTGCAGACGCTTGCATCTTTCTTCATGCCACATATTGCATGCAGCCTGTTTTGCTGTATTTAAATTCAGAATTCGTGCCTCTTCTTCTGTAATCTGTGAAACATTTATTTCATTTAAATACGCATAGCTTCCTTGAAGAGTAAAGTAGTCATGGTCCACATCAATGCCCCTCATGTTTGCTGGAGGGAAAGTTTGAAATATAGGGGTCTTGCTTACTCCTGGATATGAAAGGCATACATTCTGGAAGTAAGACTTGTATCCTAGATTATTCCTATACTCGAAAGGCCTAGGATCAAATCCATCTGCGAAATTACAAATTTCATCACATCCAGGCATGTCCAGGTTATTCGCTTTCATAGGGGTTCCTCTATGTGGCCTCACTCTATGAAACGTTTGCAGCCTTTGTGTGCATGTTTGTTCGGTTTTCACAGATCCGTGTGTTTTGAATGAAAGGCATGCAAACAGTGCTGTGCATATATGTTTACAGTGTGCTAGAGGTCCCATTCCTGCTGCACACTCACACTGACATTCTGTAATATTGCCATCATTTTCCATTACAATATCTATAGTATAAACTACAGACTTTGACATCTCGATCTGCTCTGATGGCACTCCTAACATACCATAGGGCATTGTTTTCAGTGGTACGGATGTACTTGATAAATCCATCGTTGTACAAATTCTTCGCTTTGGATTCTAAATTTTTATTGAACTGTGCCAAGTATGTTGTAATATTATCCATATTGCACCCAGGAAAATTCTTGTCACTGTTCAGATCTTCATATTTTTGAGGATCAGGTAGGACCATCACATAATCTTGAGCAGCAGTAAGGTCTGTCCTGGAGCAGTGAGCATTGCGTGTGTATGCCTCAAGCCTGTATAAAAACAAATAAGCTGTTGTATAACATTGATACATGTGCCTATTTGACAATTTTTCTATGAAAAAAAAATTAACCAGGTTAACCATTGTTTCTAAAATATATTTCAGAGAGGCATATATTTGAAAAATTGCCAGAAAATCATAAAATATTACGTATATTTTTAATTTATGGCCCGTAGAAAAAATGCCTAGGAAATTCGGGTTATATCGTAAAACCAGCTAGTTAAGTTCTGCAATACATTTTGTCGCGTAAAACTATCAACTGAATTTAATAATTGTCTTTTCTATATTACATCTTCCTTACTTCTTGCTGAATTGAATAATCAAGTCAGTATTTTAAGTAAAACACGAATCATTGCTATGTTAAACATTGTTATGTTGCGTACATACCTTTCTACAAGCTCTCTTTTTCGTCCCGATTTTTTTGCACCAAATTTTTCGAGTTCCTTTCGTAATTCAGGAATAGTCATTGAACCAAAATTAGTTGCCATTGTAATGAATTTCCACTTAAGACAATATAAAACACGTTCGCTTTCTTTAAGAATACTGATACTGATAAGATGAAGAGATGCCATTATCAGCTGTTTTGTGTTGGACCGCATTTTCCTGTGGCGACCTCTCACGGTGCAAGATAAGATAACTCACTCCGGTTCCCCATTAACGTCAGAACTGATTCCTATAATGAACTTGGAAATGAAATTAGCACTCTCAGTACTTTCCGTACCTTGATTCAATTTTCCAAACAAGGAAATGGACGTAAAAGTTGTGTCCCTTTTGTTCTGTTTAGAATATTTGATACGGTCGTTTTTATAAAATGTTTCAGATTAAATGATTAAATATCATAACAAGAAACAAAAAAATTAAAATAATTTACATGTGCGTTTATTTTATAGAAGAATTACTACTTTTTATTCCTTTAAAAAGACATTTGAAACCAAAATTAATGTTAATATTTCAAAATTTATATGTAGCATTAACATTTTTTTCAAATACCTCATGTGAACACTTGAGAGAAAATCTTCTTCTACTGGGTATTAAGTAGATAATTTATTGGACATAGGTTTCTCTGAGTGGAGGAATCTATATAATGAAAAAGATAACATAGTAGTACAGTATCGAGTTACAGTGTACTCGACGGAGAGCGTTAAAATTTATTTACCCATTGGATGCCTGATTTCAATGAAACGAAAATTTGAATCAACGATTCACATATGTTTCAAGTTGTTTGGTTCAGTGGTTCTTGAAAAGAATCGCAAAAAAATCAGAACATAAAAACCCCTTGCATATAAGAACAATCAAATCTTTGTCTGTTTTAAATTTAAATGGGTACTGTTGTTTCTAGATAGATAATGGAATTAGAATTTCCATGGCAATATATACCTCTATACACACTGCGGTGTTTTAGGAGGAGTTGAACTAACAAACTGTTCGTTTCTATATTCAAAATATGGCCAAAAATCTAAGTTGAAAAGTACCGAAATTCCAGAAAATACTGACATCGGAATTACCTGGCAATATGCACATCTACACACTGTTCAGCGCTAACTGTTTTTTTTTATTAATTTAACACTTTCACGTGTACATATAAAATAATTTTCATCATTTGGTACACAATAACATCGGGTCTACACACAATATAGAGTTATGTTTATAGAATGTGAAAGGTGTTTTGAAAAAAAAAAAGACAAAGAAAAGGGGGTGGGGTCAGCAAGAAAAAAACCTTTCTTCTATTACAAATAATACAAAAAAAAAAAATAAAAAATCACTCGAATAAATTATAGGATGTACATCTTAAATTTTTGAGGTATGATGTGACTTGTAGTTTCTTTGAAGATGTAACTAAATCTAAGACTGAGAGTGGTCAGTTATTTATATGCTACTAGCATATACAGTATTTCAAGCAAAAAAATCTAGCATGATAATTCATAAATGCACAAACAACAGCCACACATATAGTATAAGACTGCGATAGAGTCTGTCCAGCAAGGAACGCATGCGTCGCCTGGTTTTAGATCCTTTAAAGATGTTACTAATATAAATCTACTAGTAATTGTTTTAGTCTTCTGATTATTTTATTCTCTCTACGCTTTACGATAAGGCCAATGAATTTACATACAGATATCTTGATCAGTCTTTATAAGAAAAGTTATTTTAGAAAAATGTTAGATCAAGAAATGCTTTATCCGAAATTTCAGCGCTAATAGAGGAAGCGAATGACATCTGCCATCAGTTGCAGTACTTAGTGGTCTCGCGCTGTTCATCATAGGTACATGTAGCTTCAAATTAATTTTATGATTAAGATAAATTAAGGATATGAATTCAGAGGGCCATACTGCTTTTAACGACAGATGATACAAACAAAAAAATGGTTGTCTACATCGATATAAATTTTTTGGCCTAATTTCATTGCAAATGGTGTGAATAACAAATGTCTAGAATATAAGGAAATTGTAAACCGTCTGTAATGTTCAAAAGTCTGGCCATCTGAAACTATCCTTATTAATCTTCAGAAATATTTTTTACCTCAAATGGTAGAGAGTGACGTGTCATCAAAATATGTAGACTCATCAAGAGGCTTATAGACCACAGCGCTCACCTGAATCAATATCCCCTCCTATTCGTCATCAGCAGATTTTTCCAATCATATATTATGCAGTTATTGACTGGGTATGAGGGCAACATATGATTTGTTGGACCTGAAGGTGAAAATTAGGGCTGGGTATTGGCCCGAGATTTCGTATTGCGATATATTGCGATATTTTAAAGCGTATTGCGATATGTATTGCAATATTTTCAAGGTAATAAAAATGGCATTTTCGTACTAAATTTACTTTAATTTACATGCAGAATGTACATAACTATGATAAGTAACCAACATGGAAAAAAATCTTGTTGATTTCAGTTAAGTTATGCTCTGAAATGTTCCAACAAAACAACTTCTGACTTACTGTTTGGCTTAATAACACACTTTCATAAGTCCATTTTTATTTTTAATGACAAATTTCCTTAATCTAAGTATATTGCCAATATATCGATATTACAAAATGGTATTGCGATACGATATTCTTTGTCATTGTGTTGCAATATATTGAAATATCGATATTATTGCCCAGCCCTAGTGAAAATGTTGCCCGTGGCCGCAGGCCAAGAGCAACATTTTCACCTTCAGGTCCAACAAATCATGTGTTGCCCGAATCCCAGTCTATAACTGTTTTGTGATACCCTTCAGTGCTCACTTAAGATTTAATCAATACACACTATATTATCAATTACTTTATATGGAAAATTATGGCTTACTCAGTAAATATAAAACAATAGCTGAGAAAGAACAAAATTAATTATATTTTTATTATATCACAAAAATTATTTATCACAAAACATACTCTTCCCTTCTTCCTTACCTTGCTGGTAGCAACAACTCTTGCAGCTCTTAACTTCGGCTATTTCCGTGTCGCCGATATTGAACGATGATTAATTACTTGTGACGTAGCAGTGACGTTGCGGTCTAACAATTCTTATGTTGGACCGGCAGGCCAGTCAACAGTGAAATTGTTAGACCGATGTAATAAACATATCTTTTGTTGGATTTTTTATTAGTAATAAATATACAGAAAGACATTTATAAGAGTATAACAGATCCCTATGTAAAACGTTGATTTACCAATGTAGCCTTACACTACCCTAAGGGAGTCAAGATTTGAATACTGATTGAGGATGATTCCATTTCAATAGGATTAATTATGGCATTGCTGTTCTTTAAACGAAGATTTGTCAATTAAGAATTCATCACATAAAAACTTTCTGCATGTTTAAGGATATCATATCAAAAATAAAGAACATTGCGGGCAAATACGCCGTAAGATAACATCTGGGAACACAGGTACTTGGGGGCTGTCCACAAGTACCTGTGTCTGAGAATAAGAAAAAAAAATAAATCTATAAAGATATGTTTGATAAACATAATTAACTTTTCTGCTCTAGTTCTAGATCTATAGGTAGGACTTGAAAATCAATTGAGTTAAATTACTGTATCGAATATTCAATGGCGGCTACAAACTCCGAACATACCTAAGTTTGTTTTATTTGTTTGCTGTTTTCTAAAAAAAAAATAGAAACAGTAAATATAAAATACATGCCATTGAATTCAATTGCATGTTGCTGGCGGTGCTGTTAAGTTGTAACAGAATAGAAAACGACAAATATAAGATGGCAGCAGCTCTTGTCGTTGGGTTAATATTTATTTCTTGTAAGTTTTAGTTTAATTAAAATTTTAACCATAGATTAATTAAAGGTTCATTTTTTTTATCGGCTTTATCTAATAGAAAATGATTTATTTAAAAAAAAACTGGAAAATGTTTTATTTATAATTGAATTAACAGTGAATTCTTTAGTATATATGTATGGAGTATTAACAAGTGTTTAGTATATAGACATGATTTTGTTGCAGTGTCACAAACTAAGGCCACCTACTGCTACTATTCCTATAACTACTCCAGATATTACTGTTCCAACGACAGCAGAGGTTACTTGTAAGTACTATAGCATATATTTTACACCCCTGGTACTCCTATTACAACTCAAAGTCATTGTAACTCATCAAAACTTTACGTCATTAATTTTGATAGTTTAGAATATGTTATGATTTAGTATATATCTATTTATTTTCTAATATGTTGACGGTGCGACCGTTAGAGCGAGCGCAAACTCTTCTATTTGTTTTAACGTGACATTTGGTGCGTCTAGACTCTGACGTCACATGACGTCGTATGTAAGTTACAAATACCAAGAAAATACTTATCAGTGCTGAAAGTTAATGAAAAAAGTTACGTTTACAATTTATCTTCAATATGTACTAGTATCCATTTAATCAAGGCGAGTAAACTTTTTGTTGAACATTTGCCGTCATTCTCGCGAGAACGCAACTTTGCAAGTGATGCATTGTGGGTCAAAATTACTGCGGCAAAAAATTCAAAAGAATGAATGTGCAGTAGTCCGAATTTTCTCTTCGCCCAGGCGTTGTCGGTAGAGCTCGCAGTTACGAGCGTCGCTTCGCGACGCTCGCTGCGCTCGCTATTATTTACATGTACTTTTATTTAATTACCGGGTATTCTATCATTGTTTTTTTTTTAATTATTCATTTTTTTATTTGTTTACTAGTATTTCATTTCATTTTCATTTATTTCATTTCAGTAATTTCAATATTGATAATAAAAAGATCATACATTATAGCGAGCGCCGCTCGCGTAGCGAGCTCAATAGACTAACGTGTACGAACGGAGGAAATTCGGGTTGAAATCTGCACATTGTTCCAAGAAATTTTTATCTCACCGCGTGAAAATATTCCAAACTCCCAATAATCCTTTGCGCTGCATAGCAACATGCACATGGTGGCTTATATAGCAACAAATTACTTGAAAAAAAATTACGAACAACAATTTAATGCAATCTCCATGCCATAAAAATATCGTTTCGTCCTAAGTCAACTGAACTTTTTATCTGACGTCATACTTTCGTCACTTTAACGGTTCGGATATTTCCGATTTAGTCGGAAACCTCCGAGAAGTTCAGAATCTCAATCCCGATGCTTAGGAGGTTATTTCTTTTTATTGTTTTTTCTCTCTTTTTCTTGAATGATAGGCAGTACATGTACATGTATGTGTAGGTTTATGATAGTACATAACTGCACTCGCCCCAACGGTTACACCGTAAACATATTAATTATATAAGATAAATTCTAAAAATTAAGCCATCGGAGCAGATCCTTTTAATTGGAATTTAATGTTGTCAAGACATTTTTTCAGGGACAGTCGGAGTATCGCCGGAATAGTCGTAGGCTGCGTAGTCGCCCTGGTTGTGGTTATAGCCGCCATTGTCTACTGTAAAAAGAAAGATCAAAACCAAACACGGGTGGTGGAAATCCGGAGCAATGGCACCACACAGATACATTCCATTACAAATATCCACCCCCCTCCCGGACCACCAGGTGAACTCTCTCTCTCTCTCTCTCTCTCTCTCTCTCTCTCTCTCTCTCTCCTGATCGGATAACAAGTACTGAAGTTTTCATATTCCAATTTCATATTCTGTATTTTACTTTAGACCTCTCTCAATTACAGGTGGGTATTCCTACGCGGGCGTTCCTTCCTATCCTCCCACGCGTGGGTTGCCCCCACCGTTTAGACCTCATCTCCCCCCTAGTGGACCTCCCCCGGCTGTATTTCCTCCCACCAACCCGCCACAGTATCCTGGAATGCCGCCTCCGTCCTGTTAACTGTGTTGTAAATGTAAAGGCTCACAGTCCCTCAAAATCCGTTTTTACTATATTAGTTGTATGTATAATACCTTTATATTTCAATTTAATTACAATGCAAATAAAAATTATAGAATACAAATGGAAAATTATAGAATACAAATAAAAATTATACAATACAAATGGAAATACAAACTGGCAAAGATCTAATATTGCCACGTTTGACTTGCCATAAAAATCAGCAGTTCAAATGATTTATAGTTTAAGATTATATAGGAAATACAATCCTCCGGAAACGTTCACTGCCTAGTATAATGTTCCTCAATGTACAAGGTCGCAATGCTCCATTCACAAATTCTTGGAAAAAGTACCTCAAGAACCACTGATGTTGGTGCAAGTGAAAAATAAATGAACTTGAAATGAGCTTAGACAAGCTCAATGTTCAATTTTCATTATAAACTCTTTTTTTTTTTATTATTATAAATCGTTTTAATTAACCGCGTTATTTTGTACTTGTTACTTCAACAAATGAAAGGGAGATGGAAAAACATGTTTCCGATTTTTTTCCCCGATTCATGTTTGATTTTTATTTAAAGCCTGCACTGTAAGCTTGTACTTTTTATCTTAATAAAATATGGTTTAAACTTAGCTTGACTTCCATTTGATATTTGACGCGTCCATTATAATGTTTAATAGAAGTGTTTAAAAAAATGTAACAATTTAGATCCTGGTGAGCTCTCAAAGAAGATGGGAGAACAAGGCGGGAAGAATGCCTATAGCGCCCGATATTAAGAAATCATATTTAATATGTGAATTGAGTATTTCAATTAACTTCTAATTATTGAAATTTTTGAAATTATGAGAAAAAAAAAATAATGAGAGAAAAAAAAATCTCGTAAAAAAATTTTCTTTCATAAAATTAATAGATGGTATTCGTGGGATTCGAACCCTAGCAATAAAAATCTGACATTTCAATAACCTACTGCCTTGTAGACTAACGCGTTAACCACTATGCTACATCACTCATGCTGATTTTGGGCATTTAAATCATGTTTGTGATATAACCCGCGACTTAATGGACTTGAAGTATATCTCAGATAGATGCGAATGTTGTGTCATAAAAGTGTACTTTTAAGATCGCTCCCTGTTTTTGTAAACCAAAAAATGTGTATTTTATTGCAAACTTTTAGGATTATCTTTCAAAAAAATGAAGCGAAGACCCACTCATATTGAAAAATTTTGTTTAAGTACGAGAAAATGATCGTTTTTGTTCTTTTTAGTGTGTGAAAGCTTTTTCATAGGCAAATATTTTCTATTTTTGTAAGATTTTTGTAAATTGTAGAGATTTTACATAAAGAATATTTCAATATTTACGAAAGCCTACAAGGGTCAAATTAGAAAATGAAGAAAAAAAATTAAGTCGTAATAAGGACTTTTTATCTCGTAAAAACGACTTTTTATCTCGTTATTACGACTTTAATAACGACTTTTTATCTCGTTTTTACGACTTTCTAAAGTCGTAATAACGACTTTTTATCTCGTTATTACGACTTTCTTAAGTCGTAATTACGACTTTTTATCTCGTAATAGCGACTTTATTAAGTCGTAATAACGACTTTTTATCTTGTAATTACGACTTTTTATCTCGTTATTACGACTTTTTAAAGTCGTAATAACGACTATTTATCTCGTAATAACTTTTTTTTATCTCGTAATAACGACTTTTTATCTCGTTATTACGACTTTTTATCTCGTTATTACGACTTTCTTAAGTCATAATAACGACTTTTTATCTCATTTTTACGACTTTTTATCTCGTTATTACGTCTTTCTTAAGTCGAAATAACGAATTTTTATCTCGTAAAAACGACTTTCTTAAGTCGTTATAACGACTTTTTATCTCGTTATTACGACTTTCTTTAGTAAGATTATTTTCAATTGTTTGCTATTTTTGACCTTTCTGTATTACGGAAACATGACCGCCTCGTGAAGTTGATTTATACATCAAACTGACAAAATAAAATGAGTATCATCTGCTTATCAGGCACGTTGCAGGGCGGGGGTGGAGGCTTCTCCATTATTTTCTCAAACATAATTTTCCTGCTGATGAAAATGTTCATTAGAGTTCATTGCCCCCCCCCCCAACCCAACACTTCTTGTTGCTATAGCCAAATAAGGGTAGTAGTATAAGGCGTCTAGATAGATGGTTCAACTGAGTGCACTTTTTATGCAAATGAGGTCAAAAATGGAGGATTCTGAATGGTTGGGGGGATAGGGGGGTCAACGGAGTGCAGCCCCCTGGGGGATAGGGGGGTCAAGGGAGTGCAGATTAGAGGTCTGGGAGGATAGGGGGGTTCAACTCAGTACAGGTCTTAGGGTGGGGGGGATAGGGGGTCAACTCAGTACAGTCCTTGGGGGGCTAGGTGGGTCAGTACATAGCTCTAAATACGGTGTTTACACTCTACTATACGTGGCTACTACGATTCACAAACGCTGCTACTACGATTTTTTGGCAGCGACTCAAGAATGTGATTATGACGTCACGCATTCATTCACAGTCTAAAGCCTAGTCTAGACAGCCTAACCGGTTTGAACTGGATTTTCTGAAAACAATAACAACCTGGATTTTCTGAAAACAAGAACACAACAAGACAGATTAGAACAAGGCAATTTTTATACAGAATCAAAAATACATCAATTTACTTTTTTTTTCGTCTTCTGTGCCTTTTTAGAGATCTGTAATCAATCACTCTGTTATACCCCAAATTTTACAATAAATATTCCCAGATAGCAGGATGTTATTGGACCTTTGTTGGGCCAACAATGCTCCTTATGTTGGGCCACCGTTTGTATTCAACATTGGGCCATCGGTAATTTGCTCATCGGCCCTTAATCAAACCAACTTGTTGGCTTATTGTTGGGCCAATGTAACAGTTAATATTGGGCCACTGTTGGGCCAATGTATTTTTCAAATATTGGGCAAACGTCATTTTTGTACAATTGGGTCATTGTAAGTAGTTAATGTTGGGCCAACGGTAATTTGCTCATCGGCCCTTAATCAAACCAACTTGTTGGCTTATTGTTGGGCCAATGTGACAGTTAATATTGGGCCACTGTCGGGCCAATGTATTTTTTAAATGTTGGGCAAACGTCATTTTTGTACAATTGGGCCATTGTAAGCAATTAATGTTGGCCAACGGTAATTTGCTCATCGGCCCTTAATCAGACCAACTTGTTGGCTTATTGCTGGACCAACGAACGGATATTATTGAGCCATTGTTGGGCCACTTATTCTTTCAATATTAGGCAAACATCATTTTTGGGCCAACGTTGGTTTGTATCTTATTGGTTCTCCATCATGACAACTCATTTGCTCTTCACTGGTTGGCCATTTGTCCTCAAAATTTACAAACAAATACATATATTAAGGTTATACTAGTTTTGTAGTACAGTTTAATGGTAAAAGCCCTTTAATACTATCTATATATGCTAGATTAATAGTTTAATACATATTCTCAATATATATCTCATAGCATTAATTAAAAAACTGAGGAAAAAGAAATCAAAATGTAAAATTAAATTATAACATACTAGTATTTTATTGCTCAGTGCATGAAGAAAACATTAATAAAGAAATAAAAGTTGATGCTCACTTCAAGCGTACATGACTGTATACTCCCTCTCTGATGTAAATTTATGCACAAGTTCAGTAAATTGCAGGCATCAATAAGCAGGTCCAACAAATAAACAAAGCCCCCCTGTTCTTAAAATAATACATAAATGAATCCCGTCATTTTGTTTACTTACACAAAAAAAATGTTTCTGGCATCTGCATTTGTAACCGACAAACAGACACAGAAAAGGGTAGAACTACAGGTTTGTCACAGTATATAACAGAAAAATGCTAGGCACTGCCACTTTCCATCTGATTCCTCTCTTAAGTCTTCACTTCTCTCTCCCTCTCTTCTCTCCTCCTCCCCCTTCTTTTCTTCCCTGTCCGTTTCTTCCTCCCCCATCCCTGTCCTTGGCATACCTTAGCTATTCTTTGATTGTGTTCTGAATGTCTTTTTAGAATCTCCAGTAGCACTAAAATTATAGTATTTGGTACTTAATACATTTGTTACTTTTCTCAGTAAAGAGTAAACATACGATTAAATTTACAAGTATATCACTATATGTTTAAGCTGTCAATTAACGACGTTCGATCCTGATATTTAAAGTCTTAAACTTTTTTTGCCAAGTATATTTTAAGTTTCTACTTACATAGCTTAATTAAAATTCAAATAAAAAAATGGGGGTCAATATGCTTCTTTTGGCGCTACAATACATTTAATATGACCTTCTTGCACTGAAATTTGTGTCTTAATTAAAAATTACACCTTCGACGTTTTCCCTGCAATGATTTTATCCAATTAAAGCAAGAAACAAAATGAACTGCAAGTCTATTTAAAAAAAGACACTTTAAAATTGTAACTAAGAAAAAGTTTCAAATTAATTCGCATAATCAATTATTTGACCTTTCTGCACTAATAAAATGTGATTTTTATGGCATTGAAAATTTAATAAGCAAGAAAATTATTTTAAAGTCTTAAACTTTTTCTGAATTTAAGCAAATAGGTCAAAGTTATCTTGAATATTTAGAAAAGAACATCAAAAGTGGGGGTATATGATGTTAATTTTCAGATATAACTAAAAAAGTGTAAATTTTACGTTAAATTTGGCTCAATTTTCCCCCGCGTTTTCAGAATATATTTACTATATTTGTCACACTTTGTTGATAGTATTCATAAGAAATAATTTAATAGATATTTCAGAACCAGCATGGCACATTTTACTGCAAAAAACAGCTTTGTGTGCAACAAGCATGGAAAAATAGGAATCCAAATTAAAGAGTACTGTTATACTTCAAAAGGGAAAAACTGATGATTTTCGTCTAAAAAAAAACCTTTTGCCACAAAATATAGTCCCTATTTTAATTCAACTTGAATGGAATTTAATCGCGGTTTTTTCATTGAATATAGTTCAGTTTGCATTGTAGAATTCAGATCTAATGTTAGAGTTTTAAAATGATGCAGAATTTTATAAATAAAGGACATGACCAAAATCCACTCAAAAACTCAGGATCGAACGTCCTTAAGGAATAACCGTCTTTTTTGTTTCATGGTGTGATTAAGTGATTAGCTTGCATGATGAAGGCATTTATGCATAACATTTCTACGCTTGATCATCATCTTCATAACGATTTTGATTCAATGTTGCCCCATATAAATACATGTATAGAAAAGTCGTTACACTGAACAAATTTTAATTGAAAGAACCCAATTTATGTTCAACATGTTCAAGTTCAACATTTTCAAAATGTTTGATCATGTGCTTGACGTTAAGTGTATATAAGTAAATTAAGTGGTAGACTTCGGAAATGTATTTTACTAGTCACACATTTCAATATAAATAAGGGGCAAATTATTTATTGTTTTAACTGTATCAAAACACATTTGTTATTTTATACTTTAATTTATTTTTCTTGTATAAAAACAAAACATTTAAGGTCAGACGAGACGTTCCTCAAAATCTGTTTTGTATATCTTCGAAATGTTTGAAAAATATTCAAATTTTAATAACTATGATTTCTAAACCAGTTTCTAAACGTTTTTTAAAAAAATCCAAACACTTAAACATTTGAAATTGGAAAATTATTTTTCTTCCCCAAAGGATTATATAAGAAAAACTACCCCAGGTATCTTGCAGAAATGCCTGGTAAGGTACCTCAATTTTTTGTGAGTAAACATGTTTAAGTAGCAATACTTCAATGACAAACTCTTAGAAAAATTTATCTATTATTAAGGAACGTCTCATCTGTCCTTAATCACTGATAATTTATTTTGTTTTGATAAATTATAAGAATTTTAACAAGCCTTGTAAATTCATTTTAGCTAGCTTATACCTTCAAGTAGGATTGGTTGTAGATTTTTTTTTATTGTAGAGACGATCAGATTTGTTAATACATGTATACAGATTTGTAACAATTGAATGTTTATACACATTAGCCCAATGTTGGTCCAAAATATCAGGCCAACATTGGGCCAAGTAGCAAAATGACACTGGACCAACGTCATTTGCCAACATCGGCCCAATGTTCCTATTGACGATGGTCCAACAATGTCGCATTCATTGGACCAATGTTGACGCAACGTTGGGCCAATATCTGTAGAAATAACACTCTACACTGGGCCAATTGGCCCAACATATCGGGCCAACATTGGGCCGATGAGCAAACTTAAATTGGGTCAATGTCATTTGTCAAAATTGGCCCGATGTAACCGATTACATTGGTCCAACGTTGGCCCAATGTTAGCATGCCATCTGGGGTACAGTGTTGACCCAACAGCACATGGCCTCTGCACTTCCCTGTGTCTGCTTTGCGCAGATTTGTACATGATATCGTTCAAAAACTAAACGTTAATTCAGCTGTGCCGAGGCAAACATATTATAAATACTTACAAAGTGGATGCAGATATGCAAGGTATCAGTCTCATTACGCTCGCTCGTCTCAGATTAAAAATGGCGCGGATATTACAAGTAGCCCGGTTGTTGTCTACCCGTGATGCTCAGTCAGATTCATGGTATATTGGGCCAACGTTGGGCCGATGCCAATCCCCAAACAAATATTTTCTCTCATGATAATAATATTATGTTATAATACGAACAGTTAGCCCAACATTAGCGCACCATTATACATAACCAGCGATCGATATTCCATGTTGGGCCATTGCTGGCCCAATATAGGTAACCCAACATAGATAATACAACCATAATGTAAGATTGGGCCAACGATGTTCTGCTATCTGGTTTATTACAAATAAATATAAGCATAAACACAATTCAAAAAATAGAATAAAACACTCTTTGGTGCTGTGATCACTTAAGTGCAAAGTTGAAATGTTGAAAATATCATATCTAAACAAGAGCAGTCATCCAATGGTAAGCATGGACATAGAAAGTCCTCTTAATTATTTCAGAATGTGCCAACGTTGTCCCAACGTAATGCTCAGCAGCTAATTATAAAATTGACACCATCAATTAATTGGCAGTATAATAATTGGGCCTACGTTGGCCCTATATAAATATCCCATCTTTTAAACACCTAAACAAAATAACACTTGTGTGTATTTCAAACATTGTGCCAATGTTGAGCCAACATACTACTACCAACTTGATAGGACACGTTCTTTAAGGGTGTATTAGAAACAATGGGCCAACGTTGGACTAACATAATACTATCAACTTGATAAGACATTTTCTTTAAGGGTTTATTAGAAACATCGGGCCAACGTTGGGCCAACATACTACTTGAACTTGATAAGGAACTTTCTTAAAGGGTGTATTACAAACAATGGGCCAACGTTGGGCAAACATAATACTACCAACTTTATAAGACATTTTCTTTAAGGGTGTATTACTAACAGTGGGCCAACGTTGGGCCAACTTATTACTACCAACTTGATAAGACACATTCTTTAAGGGTGTATAACAAACATCAGGCCAACGTTGGGCCAACATACTACTACCAACTTGTAAATACACTTTTCTTTAAGGGTGTATTATAAACATTGGTCCAACGTTGGACCAACACCAGGATCCTTCCTTCCTTGGGAACTAAAGTGAATGGAAGTTGCTTACGTTGGATCAACGCTGGGCCAACCTAGGAATTCTGTCATGGTCAAGAAGGTTGACTTGTTAACATTGGTCCAACGTTGGCCCATCGTTGTTCCCCCAACGCCAACCATACAACCTTTTACAAATGTTGGCCCAACATAGTCATGCTATCTGGGTTGAAGACTTTACTAAAGTGTATACGACCAATCAGGTAGTAGGCGTAACTTGGGTGGAATAACCTTCTCTTTTTCATGTCCTTGAGCAAATCTTGAAGACAGTCTTCTGAATTTCTGTACCAGTGGCTTACATCCAGAATACCAGGAACACCCTCGATTGACCACTTGTATTCAGGATCACCAGGAACACCCCATATTGGGTACTTGGATTCAGGACCACCAATTATTCCCTGAATATAGCTGGAGACTAGGTTTCTTCTCTTAGGACAATCTGCAGCATGAATTTTTTGTCTTGTTTCCAACCATACTATTTTGGTAATTTCTCTTTGATTAGGCGATTCTGTGGAATGAATTTTAAAATTCATGAAATCCTGTATGGCTTCTTCTGTGGTTTTCATCCAAGGTCCCTTCTTGTCAATACCTCCGAATATCTCAATATACCAACGATGCTCCGTTTTCTCTGTCATATTTTTTGCGTGCTCCATTTTTACCTGTGTCCAGTTCCAAGTGCTCACCAAAAGTGATCTTTAATGTCCAGCTCTGGTTTATATACCTTTACTGTAAGGGGCCGTGTGCATCAATACTTTTTACCTGCGTTTTTATACCTGTTGCATCATCTGTAAAGGACCGTGTGCAAAAAATATGATAGACCTACGTTTTTTTTTTATGCTGACTATACAGGTAATACTAGGGGACCGTGTGCAAAAAATATCCGGAGGAGAATTCGACAGTTAGAAGCTTTTGTTAGTTTTTAAGAAATAAAAGAAAAATCATTTAATATCACAGTTATGTTATGTTATTTTATGACGTCATCTTTTATACACTCGGGTTCGGGTTCCCTGGATTTGTCACTCTTAATGTAGTCGATAAATTTACGGGCGAATGTTGATGATTTAATGTGTTCAATACTTGGATAAAACATTGTGTATGATTGAAATTAATGATTAAAAGTTGTTTAATATATATAGTATTCCATGATTTAACTGTTATCTTATTTTATATTGTATTGCATACAGAGAATGGAAAGATGTTGAATATCCATAAGTTTATCCTTATTTACATGATTTCTTGTATTACACGTTAGGTAGCGCTTTTTCCAAAAGCGATTTATTTGTTTTAACCTATCACATGTCACGATTTTTGATCACATGATTGATTATTGAAGTTGCCGCCATATTGAACTGTCGTTTGCTTTTTGCAAAAGCGATTTTTTTGTGTTATCCTATCACATGTCAGGATTTTAATCACATGATGGATTATCGATGTTTGCCGCGATATTTGGCTATCATCTGGTATTGTGTATAAATACATACCCTCCTGAGAGCTCACTGTCATTCTGCATTTTATTCTGATTGACTTTAGAAGAAAGAAGAAGAAGAAGAAGATGGAAAACTTATTTCAGGAAGAATTATACATGATCCCCGGAATTGCTATTGAGCACCATGTTGTCGTCAGGACGATTGACACAGGAGAGGAGATCAGTAGATTCAACATGGTGAGGATTCAGATGAATACCGAGCCACAGAACAGGACTAGGAGGGCACACCCTTACAGAAGTAGGCGAACACCCCGATCGCCGCCCCCACCACCGCCCAGACCTGCTGGCCCCCAAACCAGAGCCAGGAACGAGGGACGGATTCCCCGCTGGGGGTTCCGGCTGCCCACCCAACCGATTATGTGCAGCCTGTGTCTGGCAGAGGGGGAACCCAGTAACTATTGCTGCAGTCGATGTTTACAACGACCCTCCTGTCTGCTCTGCACGGCCAGAGTGGTAGAGCAAAACCTTCCGTGCCCCCTCTGCCGGAACCATGACCGTCTGTTGGTGCCCTTGTCCCGGAGACCGGAATTTGGCCCCCCCTGATTCCAGTGATTCGGATGATGAGAACATAGGCCAGATGGTTCAAGAACTGTTAGCCGCCTAGGAACCTACCGGGGACTCCCCCTTGACAACAAAATTTGCAAAAAAAAAAACAAAAAAAATTTAAAAACCACAAAAATAACAAAAAACGGCCGTTTTCACGGCCACCCAATTGTTTCGAAAAGATGCTTACTTTACAAGAGGTAACTAAGAAACGTTCTGTGTGTCTCAGAAAAATCTTTTTTTTTTCAAAATACAGTCAAAGAAACGATTGTATCTTAGAAAGAAAAGATGATCTTTTTTTTTTATACAGTCAAAGAAACGAAACGATTTGTGTGTCTTAGAAAAAAAAAGATTACCTTCTTATACAGTTGATAAAAAGATACTTTGTGTGTCTTAGAAAAGAGTACCTTATACAGTGGGGTAAACAAGAAACGAATGTATGTGTGTGTGTGTGTCTCTCAAGTTATAACACCAGGTCACTTTTATAAGAACTTATAAATTTTTATAACTTTTTAAAAAATTTTTAATAACTTATAATTTTTTTTTTTTAAATTAACTTTAACTTTTTTTCTTTTAACTTTTTTAAAATAACTTTAAATTTTTTTTCTTATTAATTTTTTTTTGGTAAACTCCCCTTATAATTTAAAAAAAAAAATTAATTTTGCTAAACTCATAAACACTTTACACTGAATGTGTTCAAGTACGACTTAATTTTCTATGTAAATTAGGCGGTCATGATGAATCTCGGCAAGATTTTACCCCAGTGAAAAAGGCTTGTAATCCACCGTGCAGGTCGTTTAAAGTTTTTTCACATTGTTTATGACTGTGATTTTTTTAATCCTTCACCTATATGTTTAATGTCAGCTATGCTAAATAACCCAGTTCTCAATAATTTGAGAGAATGTTTTGTCATGTGCTTAAAGTATGGCCTGCTATTCATGTCATCATTTAAAGTCGATCCTAAATAAATCTGTCTTAAAAATACATTTTACGAATGACATTTAATATGATTGATTAGAGTATAAATAAGGTATCCATATATAAGAGATATTAGTTTGCATTACATTTGTAAGAGGCATTGTTTCATATAGTAAAGTCATAATAACAAAATGAGTTTTATTTTCTATACAGTCCTCAACCTGGGAGATATGTTTTGTTCCTAACCATCTATAATCCATTCTCTATGAAGTGAAGCGTGCTGGCTGCTGGTCTTCCTTTGGAAATACACAGTGAATCAACTTAACATAAAAACAAAACAAACTTGAATCTAAAAGTTTCAATGAGATATAATATTTAATTCTGTTTTATTTACATGTTTATATTTTAAAATGGATAAAAAATGGATAAAAAGAAAACTGATAATGGAAATCAATACCATAAAGATAGTAAGTTTTTATCTCTAAGTGCTGATGAATTTCTGAATTTTCCATTAAATACTGACATTATATCACAGGGAAAGAAAACTACTTGAGTGTTTCTACTGCCCCCGAGATCTGCTTATGAGTGCATGGGGACTGCGGTGGACCTTCTCTCCTGTTTAAACAGACTTTAGAGTATGACAGATAAAAGGTACTTTTTTTTTCATTTTATTTTACATCACATGAAAACACACAATTAATGATGACGAAGAATGTACACATGTTTTTCATAAGTGTGTGCAAATTGTTCAATATAATGTCTATAATGAGTCCAATTTCCTTTGGCTAACCCACATGCAATCTTGTAAGGAAAAGCATAAGTCTGGTAAGGTAAACGTCCCATTTTTTGTAAACAGGGTTGAAACCATTGCTCTCTATTTTGTGGGGTGTCTTGATAAGTGGAGATTCTTTTAGGTCTGTGACTTGCTCTGCCATAATCCCATTGAGCTAGTAAACAAATGACCACAGGTGTTTGTGAGGTAAACACCTTAATGGTTCCTGGTATTCCTCTATCTTCTTCTACGGCTAAATTTCTAGTCCCTAGAGGTCTGCGAGTCGCATACACATTGGCTTGAGGGAATTTCTCTGCAATACTTTGACTCAATCCATGAGCTTTTACAGTTAAACAATTACATTGATGGACAACGGCTTCTACCTCACAGTTAAGTAAATCACCTTGTATCTCCTGAAGACTCATGATGTAAATGAGTCTATTTTTAAAATGACCCTTGTTTTTATAGAACAACAATTTTTTTTTTAATATTTTGTTTAGGTAAATCTACAATCTCTTGGAACTAATTCTTTGTTTCTCACCTCAGATTTAAGAACCCCATATTCTTCATAGTCACCTTGTCTGTAAAATGTTCTTTCCAATTCTGGTGTGCTGTGAGACATATCAAAACAGGTTAACCCATGAATCTTTTTGTACATGTATCTCTGATGACCGCTGTATTTCATTTGAATGAATCCTCTCACATGATGAAGTTTTCCAGTTTCTGGATGCATTTCTTTTTGTAAGATCAAGTATTGATAATCACTTCTAATGATTTGATCTACATCTTCCTGTCTGCACCCAGTTAAATTAAATATCCAGTTTTTGGCTACTCTAAATCTGTCTATTTTAAACTTAGCAATATAACGATTGCCTGTATTTTCTTTATGTTTGTTATGATAATGAGTCTTAATATCTTCCAAGAGTTGAGTTTGGACTTCTTTCATTATTTGTGGACTCTTCTCCTCTATGGGTTTAAACTCCATTGTCTTTGTCAATCTTTTTTCTTTTTCCTCCTCCTGAGGTTTATATTCTACAGGATGCTCTTCCATCAAGGGAGGTGGTATGATATCTTTTCCTCCCTCCTGTTTAAGTAACCATTCAGTTTCCTCTAATCTAGTGTTCTGACTCATTTCTTTGCTGAAGCTGTTACCCATAAGAAAGCCAGTCCACAACTGAGGTGTGTTTGTACCATGTTTACTATTTATACCTTTTTTCATTGTATCTATTTTTTCCCCCAATCTTTAAATCAAACCCTTACCATTTTGTTTTGTGTATTGAAAAATAATCTATGGTTAAAGGGAGATAACCTACTTTTAAAAATGACAAAAACCACAATTTTTTTCCCCTTTTATTTGTAACAACAAACAACAACAACAAACAACAACAATGCATTACATTACATTTTGATAAAAACATTGACACTTTTGTCCATGACCCGTAGGTAATTTATGATAAGTGTTTTTAAACCAATTCGCCACGTATCTGTCCCTTTGTAAAGCCGTACTCTAATCAAAGGGGAATAACCACTCGTCGGTTTTCTTTCTTTTCTTGTCTCTTTGATGTAAATAATACACGCAATATTGTCCACACACATCGGTATTCCAGTCTTGATAGCGATACGGATTATAAATCCATTGGTGAGCATGACGCTTTATAAAGTCTTGAATTTCTTTTTGTAAGGGAGGAAATCCATAAGAATCGAAATATTCCACCACGGGATTGCTCACATACAGACACACCCAATGTTCTCCAGGTCGATCTTGAGGATCCGTATTTACCACGACAGCTTTTTCTCCAGGTCTTAATTGATCCGGTAATAAATCTACAGGATACACGCCCCCAAAAGAACTCTTGAATTCTCTGGATAAGACTTCTCTCAATTGTCCCGTATCCATTTTTAGTAATCAATGCTCACTTCTCTCTGTTTGTTAATTTCTAATAGGTTATCGAATTCTGCATACACCACACAATTGATGGTGTTAACCGTATTGTTGGTAAACTGCACTTCTACTCTCAGATTTCCTGTTTCTATGATGTGGAATTTATCCGATTGCGCCTCTTGATCTTTAGTGAAATCCCAGCCCCATAGAGTGTAGCCGCTTTTATACTCTTCTAGGGTAATGTCCGGAGCCCAATCTTCTCCTAATTTTCCCAGGGCTTGATACAGACTGAGATAAGATCTCAGATATAAATCGTCGTTGAAATTAGGCTCAAAACAACGAGTACTCATGGTCTCTCCGTTGATACTGACATCTAATTTCTTGATCCCAAAGTTTTGGAAATGAAAGGGATTTTTAGTTTTATCTCCGTTAAAGGCCGCATTCTCCACAAAGCCTAAAATGAGACGTTTAGGCATCTGCCCTTGAAACAGATGATCCGTAATCTTAGACTGAGTTCCTATGGGGATAGTAAAGGTTTTCACTTCCACTCTTCTCAAGGGATATTTGGCTCTGTGGGTGTTCAAACTCTGATTAATGGTATTCATCATGACTGCTGTGGGTTTGACTTTTCTCACCCACAAGATCATACTCAAAATTTTCACTTTTCCTGTACTTCCTCCTTTGATCATCATGTAGAAAGCAGGTCTAGCTCGATTAAATCTCAAACGGACGTCCACTCCATTAGGTAGAAATCGATCTTGTTGAAACAAATCCAGATGTAAACCATCCAGCAAAGTGATTTTCTTACTCCCAGCAATAGCTTGGTGTCTTTTTCGGAATCCTTCGTTTTTAGAATTGGCCGGTAACTCTGTGAGGATGGGTTCGTTAATGGTCACTGTATCGGCCGCACCACTTGTGCCCTTAGTTACATCAAAGGTCTTATTTTGAGCTACACCAAGGTCGACTAACCCAGTTCGTCCATGTGTCCTGCTGTATCTTTTTCCCACAGACTACAGGCCCTCGCCTGTGTCTTTAAAGTTCTGGGTTGGTATGACAATAATTTCTCCAGATAAGCTTTGTAAGGATAGGTATCCGTCCCCCGGGGTCACTATTTTCCCATTCAGACTGACATCAATTTCCGTAAACATGGAATGTAAGATATTATTCACTGGACTCGAAGTGCTGTTCGTCCCAGTCAGATTACTTCCATCATCTTTGGTAAATTGACATACCAGTTGAAGATAAGTTTGAGATAAATCCAGATAGTGATCTCCTTGTCCTTTAATTTCAAATTCGATGGGAGCGGTCTCCGAATCTAAAGTACTGGAAATGGGGTAATATTCTTCCCATTTCGAGTCTTCTAAAGCAATATTAGTCGGAGGGACTTGGAACAATTGTAAATTGTTCATCCCACACGCACAGGAATCGGGCTGTAACATGATGTGTCTACTTGGATTCAGTTTTCACAAATGAACCTTCTGTTCACTGGACTGGCCTATTTATACTCTCTCTCAGTCAAACACATCTAAAGGACGTTTTCTTTTAGGACTTCCTCCTTGTGTTTTCCTTTTTCTCTTAGGACCTCCTCGGGCTAACATAGGGGTCTTTTTTCTTCTGTTGTTAGTACCTTCTAGATTCATTCTTTGTTTCACCATTCCCGAAGTATTTTTTAGAGCTTGTACTCCGTGAGTTTTGACTGCGTCTTTTAAAGATCTCTTATTTTCTAATACGTCTAACCCCGTTCTAGCAGCAGCAGTCAAGGCGTGTTTAGCTCCGGTTTTCAGTAAATCAGTAAAAAATCCTTCTCCTCTTTGATAGTTTTGGGGTGGATAATAGGCTGGTGGTGGTGGTGGTGGGGGTTGCTGCTGAGCCCCTCCTAATAATCCTCCTACTAAATTGCTGACCAAGGGAGCTGCTACTTTAAATGGGGATCCTAAAAAACCGTGTCTTTTTTGACGTAATAAACCTCTATGATAGACAAACTGTCCGTGTCCTCTTTGTCTCAGTAATCCGGGATGATACTGCATGGTTCATGTCTCTTGTTCAACTGACCTTTAGGTCCTCGGGGGACTTCCTTTTATACCCCCTTTTTTAGGGCGGAATACAATACAGACAGCATCCCAGACAAGCCATCACACCCAATAAGATGGAACAAAACAACGGTACATTCATCTCAGTATACTTTTCTGAAATGAAGTTTCACCACTGATTTACCACTTACAAAGGGCATGGGTTGTCCTAAAGGAGACATGATGTGAATCTCAATGGTATCGAAATGTTTTTACTTAGTTTCAAATATTCCGCTCGAATGGGTTCCCATTTGGCTTGTTTTGAGTCCTCCAAATGAAATGTACAAGGCACCACTCTTAATAATTTCAAGGCATTGGATCCTACCGTCTGGGGTTGAATCAAGTCACAATAGACATACATGGATTTCAGATTTTCATATAAATCCACAGTATTGTTTCCCAAGTAACTAATGTTGATCCATTTGGTCATGTTTTCTGTATCATTCTGAAGAATGACCTTCTGACTGTCCATGCCTAGCTTATAAGCTAAGGATGTGGGGAAACGAATGCACAAGGGATTTTTTTAAAGCATTTTTCCATTAAATTGATACATCACTCGATCATAGGTCTCATAATATACTAATTTCATAGAATTTTCTTCATCTGGATGACCAGGGGTTTTCCATATTTTTCTCAATGATCTCTCTAGTCCTAGACTTATTTCCTCTGTCAAAGCCATGGGGTGAGTGTAAGGCCCGGGTCTGAAGTGAATTCACCTAATTTCCAACTTGCTATCTCGATCAATGAGTTGAGGCCATTTAGTATGGGCCCAATCTATCAGTACAGGACATTGACTTAATGGCATCGGGTCTAAGGTTTTCATTTTAAATCTGCCCGATTTAAAAACATTTGGGTCTTTGATATGGGAAGCAAAAGACTGAGGGACCAGGATGTCAAAATAAGCCTCCTCTTCTGTGATGTTTTTCAATGAATTGGGATACATCATTTCTGTTAAAGCCACCTCCCATTCTCCGTCTGTTAAATCGACTGCTTGTGGCAATAATGATTTAAATTGGGCTGTCGTATTGCTAGAAAAAGAGGACATGGACTCATCACTGGGTAAAGTCATGTAAAAACTACTGCTCTCGGCCATGTTCAATCTGAGACTGAGACCCTAGACCTTAAGACCTTTGTATTTATAACAGATTGTAACGTCATCCTTACAAACCTAGTGTATAGAGAGCGCTTAGTTGTGTGTATATATGAAATAACTAACAACACTAGAATTTTGGTTTTTCTTTTATTTTATTCATAACAACAACAATAACAAGAACATTATGATAACAAACATTCAAAACTTTGGTTCAGTTCTTTTTGTATGGGAAACGATCTCCTCATGTACAAATAGTCTGTTTCACAAGCACAGTCCATGATATCGTATCCTTTTAGGATCACTTCCTTCAAATAGTCTTGTATACAATCTCCAGCTTTTTCCATCCATTTTCCTTGAATCCAAGTCTTCTCGGGTCCCAGTCTTCGGTGAGCCAAGACATATTTGACTTTCCATTTGAATTCTCCATACTTAGGTGGTTTAGGTCCTATTAAGAGCACGGTCTTTGTCCTTTTGCGGTCCGGTAACTTGAATCTCTTATACAGGTAGATTTCATTGAGACCTGTTTGTCCTGGATTTTGATCAAAGAAATCTTGAATACATTTCTCTTTGTTTATCATCCATCTTCCCTTTAAAGTAGTCCCTTCAGGTTCAACTATTTTCCAACGATACTCTGAGAATAAAAATTCCATGGTGTGCTCTGTCCCTCACTCAGATCAGAAATGATCCCCTTGGGGTTTGGTTATCTCCTAATATATATCCTAACTTGGTGAATTCGTCTTCTTGACCGTAGGGGTTTGATGCATCATGGTAGGACTAGGCATGATGTAACCCACCGATGAACTCACACAGACCATCCAATATTCTCGATTAGGATCGTGTAAAGCTAACATGACCACACTCGTGATGATGAGGGAAATACAAATGAATAATTGTGCAAAATACACAATTTCTTCTCGAGGAATATTCTCTCCACAAAATTTCCAATGAGGTGTTACTGGATGAGATCCGTTTGGGGAATCCATGAATCGAAACTAGGGGGATATCCTTTCCACCGGATTTTGACTTCTTGAATGATTTTCTTCCCGACTCGTCGCTTTTTATACCCCAAGATTTCCTCCACTTCGTATACGTTGTCTTTTTTAATGATCTGTTGTAATTCTTTCTCGTAAAAAGTCCCTTCTAATTCCTCCTGGTTGTAATCTTGTACTCGATACACGTAAGGATACCGACCGGGGACTCGTTGAGCAATGGTAAATATTTCCGTGGTCCAGTTCGGTAAATATCCTTTTTCAAAAGTGCGTTTGGCTTTACTGATGCGGACCTTATCTCCTGTTTTAAACTTGGGGGGTTTTGGTTTAGGTGATAATTCCCCATATAAAGTTTTCCAGACTTTTAACACATTCGAGGGCTTCACTTGAGCTGGGGTTCTTTTGATACTGCGATGATAGGTATGATTGTAAGCATACACTAAATCCAGTAAGACCTCTAAATACCGTCTGGTTTGATTCCGAGTGAAATACCGCCACATGCGTGCTTTGAGGGTTCTCTGAAATCGTTCCACGATACTGCCTTTGGTGTCCGTATTGCGAGTGGTAAAGAAATGAATAGATTTAAACGCCTGTAAGAATTCTCGATTGGTAAATTCTTTGCCTTGATCCGATTGAATGCGGACTGGACGTCGACCGTCTTGTCGGAAAATCTCTTCTAATCCTCGAATCATTTCTTTCCCCGTTTTCTGTTTTAAAGGCACCACCCAAGCATATTTAGATAAGACGTCAATGGCACACAATAAAAACGTATAGCCGTCATTATGTTTCTTTAAACTGGACACATCGGCTAAATCTAATTGCCATTGTTCGTCTATATCCGTCACTCTGGTCTGTTGTCTCCGGAATTTTCGATGAATGGGTTTATGTAAGGTATAGGTATCTTGCTCTTTTAACCATTCTCGTATGGTGTTTAAGGAAATCTTATGCCCCAGACTTCTGACCTGACGATACAAAGTCTGTATGCCTCCATACCCTCTCTTAGGATCGTAATAAATCTCTTTTAAAATATCTGTTAAAATGTCTTCCTTCTTCTTCTTCTTCTTCTTCATGTCTTAGGCAAAGGAAGCCAATCTTCTTCGATTTGTTGTAATCTCTTTTGAAATAGATCTGATCTGACTTTCTTTTTCTTCTGGAGGGCCACCTCTAACTTTAAAATAGGAGAAGGCTTGGATTTTATAGATCGTCTAATAGGGGTCAAAAAAGATGAAGCATCATGAAATCCGCTTTCTTCTTCGTCGTCGTCGTCGTCACTGATGCCCCCTTTAGGAGTACTGATTTTTCCTGGTTTCTGCATGGCTTTTATAAGGTTTTGATTTTTCACGTAGTCCATGGGAGCATGGGTGTCTTTTAAAGCTTGAGCAAATTCATCTAATCCTTTAGGCACCGGATGATTTTTCAAGGGTCTGGTTCTCATGTTTTCAGCCATTAAATCCACAATGTTAGAATCGGGTACTTTTTGACCTCGATAACTGATTTCTCCGTCTTTATTCCAAGTCAACACTTTGCTTTTCTTTAAATGATTTAATAATAATTCAGCTTTTCTTTGCATGGGTTTATTCACACTTTGAATGATTTGTTGATCGATCTCGGGGTCTGGAGCTGCTGCTGCTGCGGGGGTTGGGGCTAAGGGTGCAGGGACTGAGGTTTTTTTGGTAGTCGTTGGCTCTCTCGCTTGTTGTAAATAATTCCTATACCGATGAAGTTCTTGACCGTATAAAGCCACTTTTTCTTCTGGGGTTAAATCTTCACGTCGTGTAATCTGGTCCAATTCTTGACCTATACTCAGAGTAGATTGAAATTCCGGAGGTTTGGGGAGTTTTCCTTTGAGTTCATTCAACAGAACTTCAGGTACTAACACCATTTTACGACTCATTTTAGGAGGTTCAAAAGTAAAGGAGCAGCTGCTGAGATTAAAAAAGGAAAAAAAAACCACCTTTCTGCTTGACTAATAAAGCTCTTCGTCTCTGGACAGATTGAGGTCGAATCAGTCTCCTTAAGATGTGTTTCTTTGGAGCTAGTTTTCGTTTCTGAGCCGAATTGAGAGGTAACACCCCTTTTAATAGGTTGTAGACGATCTCACAAATTTTCAGAATACAATCTCCAGAACAATGTTTTAAAATCCCCGTTTTTAAGGACGAGGAATAGTGAGGGTTTGATAACACTCTTAAAAGAGGGGCATGCGCTCTTAATCGCGTACAACATCCCTTTTTCTTCTTGGCCATCTTTGAAAACAATGAAGAGAAATCTCTCATGTCACTCCCTTTTATAGTGTCTCTCTTAAGGAGGGGCATACATTCCGTGTTTGTCGCTCTCGTGTTTATCTCTAGCTTTCTCCCTGACATAAATTTTTCCGCAATATCGACATTTATATCTCAGGCCTTTAGGAAGTTGAGGCGTGGAGGTTGTCAAGGGTTGAAAACGTGTGATTTTAGGGGAATGAACGGGGACTTTAATTCCAGGGGAGGAGGAGGAGGGAATGCCCACATTCACTCGAGGAAACACTTCTAAATCGCTAGCTCTTTGACTGCCTATGGGTCCCATAGCACGATCCATTCTCAGTTAGTTCTGCTTGTTTCTTGAGCAACTCTCCTATGGTCTGTTGTCTTTGTTCCTTATAATACTGATTGAATTCGTTTTTTAGACTTTCGGGCATGGCTTTACGTTGAGCTAGAGTTTGAGGAGCAGATTTTCGCCTTTTAGCCGCCGCTGTTTTCTTGGGAGGGGCTTTTTTCTTGGGTGGGGCTTTTTTCTTGGGAGGGGCTTTTCTCTTTTCTTTTTTCTACTCTTTTGAGCTGCTCCTCCGACACGGACCATCCAATCAGGAAACACTCTTTGTTTCTTATTATCGACTCTTACTACTACACTCTTTAAACGACGAACCCGTCGTTTTTTAGGACTATTCCATTTAAATAAATGACGAATGATGACTCCACCTAGAAATCCAGCTCCTCCGCGTTTTAAAATAGCCGTTTTTCTGTCTTCATCACTGGCCGATTGATCGGCAATGATCTTTAAATCTTGACGATGATGATCGATAAACTTTTGGGTCTGTTTATTGATAGGTAAGACCCCTTTCATTAAATTGCGAGCTCCCATGGCAAACCAATTCAATAAGGCTTTACGCCCTAATTCGATTAAATGGGCTCGCTTGGCGGGATCTCGTTCCCGCTGTAAACGTCGTAAGGTTCTCACTAATTTACTCTTGGCTGATGGAGCCATGATGAGAGTGAAATGAACAATGACCCAGAAGAGTGTGAAACACTTTTATTTATACTCTTGAGGCATGTGTATAGTCAACAATTCAAACATTCGACTTCTTAATCGGTATTCGTCTGGGGTCTGGGGACTCAAATCGACCAGAAGATAGCCGTGAGGTACCTGGGTGGCTTCTTGATAAGCAGACATCAAATGAGGCAAAGCTAGCTGACGACTCAATACACTGATCTGAGATTTGTCTCTGGGATTTTTGAATAAGACTAAATAATGAGCATTCAAACTAATGGTACGATGAGAGGCAGCTCGATCAAATAAATTCTGAGTGATGTAAATCACACTGGTATTCCGATGATGGGCTTTGCGGGTAAACCAATCCACAATGGATTCGATGGCTTTTCCTCCCATCATGTCGTCAAAAATGAGTAAATGGGGCACACTCAAATTGGCTACTAATTTCTCGTCGTCTTCTGGAATATTTCGGATGAAACATACTTTATCTTTTAAAGAAGTGTAAGCGGGTTGCCATTCCCGATAACACCAGACGATTTTTTCGGGCCTGGGAGTGATCCAGTCTACATTGTTCACTAATGTCTTGACGAATTCTGTTTTGCCCGATTTCGAGGGTCCAGCGACCACCATGGTAAATTCGTGTTTCAATTGAAAAGAGGGGAGGGGTGTCTCCTCGGAATACATCTTGATCAATGAAGGAAGAGTTGGGTTCAGGGTCCTATTTATAGTTAACACAGAAAAAGGCGTTTGGATTGTTGAATCTGGCCTCGACAGATGGGGCAAAAATGAAAAGAAGGAGCACACAAGGCACAGCAGCATACGTGTCTGCAAGGTAGAAAAACGATTTGTAATTCCTCGTCTAAACAAATGTGACATTTTCCTCGAGCCTGAACGTCTGGTTCTGGGTTCAGTAGAGGTTTAATTTCAGGTAAAGGTTTATATCCCTGTTGTTCTAAATACCTGACAAATATACCCATCACCCAGCTTCGTCCTTTATACTGATTGATGTAAGGACAATTGGGGTTCCAATAAGCATGTTCTGCACAAGGATCGTCCTCAACATCCCAATTGGTTAAAGTCATTCCACAATGAAAACAGGTAGCGTTATATTTCAATCCCCTGTAGAAAAACCCGGCTCGAGCTAGGTCTGGTATTTTCCCTAAGAGAGGTTCTGGCCATCCCTCCTCAAAAGTAGCTTCTCTCTTTGAGAGCTGAGCATACTGGGGATAACGCATGGGTTGGTCTGGCTCGCGACTCCCCATGATTAGAAATGACCTTTGATTTTGAATAAGATTACCTTTTATAGAGAAGAAAAAAAACAACACACAAAACAATTCAATTTTTTTTTAATTCAAAAAGTCAAACATATCAACATATCAATAACCATAAGGTAAAGTATTATAAGAGGGTAACAATTGTCTCTTGTCATACACAATTCTATACTTTTTCTCTAAAGGTTTGTTCACGACGCCATGATCACGGGTCCTCTGGATTTTGCGGGGATAAGGGACTGTAACTTCCTCTATTTCTCCTTTGAGCATTTTTTGTAAAGTGTTTAGGGACACGATCTGAGAGGTTCGATGGTTGAGAGTGATTCCTTTGACTTTAAGGGTCTCGGTTCCTTTGGAGGTCTGGTAACCATAATTTTTAGGACCTGCCGACATGAATTTGGTGATGTGATCCCCGTCTAATTCGTCGGTCCATTCTCCTAAACTATTGCCCAAGGTAGGATTAAAAGCTCCTTCCCGATGTTGGTAAATGATACTGTCCGTATCGAAATAAAGGGCCCGATCACCTAAAGGTTGTAAAGTCTCGTAGAGGTGTAAGCGGGCATGGGCGGTGGTAAAACAAGCAAGGACCACGTTTCCAAAGGGACATTCTTCGACGAATTCCTGCTTGTCTTGATAATTCACTAGCATCTTGTCTTCATTGGGGTTCTCTTTATTAACTAAGAGTTGCATGCCCTTGATGTCGAGAGTCGAATCTTGTAAGAGTTGGTGTAATTCCTCTTCTTCATTCAAGTATCTGGTTTTGGGTAATAACAAGCGTTGAGCAAATTTTCCCCACAGGCAATTTAAAAAGAGTTTAGCAATAGTTCTTCTCACTGGATTCTTCTCGATACTGATCCTATCCATTAGGAATCCTTCTTTGTCTAAGACTTGTCGAATGTAATCTTGTTCTTGTTCTGAGGTCTTACACTCGGGGGGAAATCCGGACGCTTCCTGTTTGATCTTGAGGAAGGTATTGATGTAATCTTTAAATAACTCTTGACTGCTTTCTTTAAAATGCCACACTTCGTAGATTCGCTCTAAGGTATATCCCATGTCCAGAGCTTTATGTAATTCGGTCGTCACCCAGGTGCCCGTGAGACTACGTTCCCGGTCGGTGTGTTGACATGGATCTTGAGAAGTAGAGTCCTGTCGTTCGGCACACGTGCGACATAAGGGAAATAATAACTTGCCTCCCGTCCGATAAGGTAATACGGGGTGATAGAGGCCTCGGGGAGGTAAGACCCGACAGTGAATGAAGCCGAAATAACTTCTCACGTCCTGGAACTCGTCTGTGATGATCTCGGGATGCCCTAGGGGAAATGGTCTGTGTTTCAACACGTAAGGATATAAGGAACAGACGTCCACGTATCTCATGTCCCCTTCCTCACAATATAATTTAGTGGCATTGGTCCGGCCTCCGTACAGGGCTTCTCTAGGGTTCAAAGGATCGGGAATGTCCAGGTCTCGTACAAAATGTTGTAAACTCACATCTCGTTGCACTTGCTGATCGAAATCGTGCTCCCAGATACTACAGACGGTGTACCCCATATCCTCCAAGGCCAAAGTCCTTCTGAGGGTTTCCTCGTGTAATTGTTGGTAAGTAAATTGGGTCCGGTGAGGATGAGTTTCGGTCTGTAAACTGGGATAGCAGGTGGGGCATCCGTGCCAATAACACCCGTAAAATTCGTAGACGGTGTGAGTCGCCTCCTGGTATCCGTCGACGGTATAATTTCCGATCTGGACTTCGCCTCCGTTTCTGGCATGTTGTATGTGACATCCACTCTGTTGACTCATCCAGGTGAGCCACCGACAGGCTTTGGCCGAATATTGTCGTGCCGGTTGATACCCGAGGTTCGGAATGATGGCAATGGTGTCTTTAGGCATGAATTGTCGACGGTAGGCTAAATTAGCAGCACTGGGAAACGTGATGGATTCCTGGAAAGGGTCCACGTTGACCAAACTCTTGAGGGTGGTTCTAAACTGTGCACAGCATCGTCGTAAAATGTCGACGTCGGAGACACAATACTCTACAAACTCTTTCTGGAAATCAAACACTTTTCCCCTCTGTTGTTCGTACCATTCAAAAAAGCCTGTCGTCCACTGGTAGACATTTCGTTCGGATTGTAGAAAGCTGCCGGTGGATAGACTCCTACGTAATTCTGGTTCTGTTCCGTATTAAAAAAGTGGGGAAAATAACCTTTCTTCAATTCGTCGAATCCGAAAGCGGGGGGGATCTTAGCTAAAGGAAAAGGTAAGAAACTATACGAGTCGATGAATTTCAGTCCGCAAATTTCCATGTACAAGATCTTACTGCCGTTCATGATGACGTTAGGTTTCAGGGAGGCAGAATGCACCAGGTGATTCAAAATGAATTGTCCGTCGTATCCTTTGAAGTTATGGGCGATGATGATGGCCTCGTCGTGTACTAAAGTGGAATTCTTAGTACCTGTAGTGGGTTGTAATAACCAGTCCATGAACTTCTTTAAGGTGTCTGGTCCTTGAAATAGGTGCTGACGGGGTCCCATGTGTTGACAATGAGGACAGCTTTGGTCTATGTCTAAGTGATTGCAATGTTGACAGACGCGGTGTGCCACACACAGATTAGGGATGTGAATGCCGGTTTCCTGAGTGCATTCGAAATCGAAATAGATGTAAAACTGTAAGGTGTCTTTCCCCTTCTTCTTCTTCTGGGGCTTCTGTTGTACGTAGCACTGATGATCGGCATCGACGATTTTCTTACAGATCTTACACTGTTTCTGTTCTCCGCACTTGTGACGAGGTAATAATTTCTTAGGCATCCAGGACTGACACTTCTCGTATAGCCCCACAGACAGTGGTGGTGGTTTTCTTACTATGGGGACTTAAATGATTTTCGTAGCAGGTCCTGTTCTTAAAAAATCCATGGCATTCCCGGCATCGAATGTTGCTCCCGTCTTTGGGACATTTAGGGTGTCCTAAACAAAAGGGACAGCGATTAGGGCACTTGGACCGATGGTCTGTGACATGACTGTACCCCACATCGCAATGATCACAGTAATAGGGGTTCCCCGTTACTCCAGGCATGGATATGATGGCATCGTAATGATGGTTATCGAACAATATGTTCAAATAAGTTCATTCTCCCGAACCTTTGTAAATAGGTTCTAAACAGAGTTTAGTCGAAGTGGATTTGAACTGAAATATTTTTAGTCGATACTGAGGAGCTAATACTTGTTGTAATTTCGTCCATTCTCGGGCTCCACAAGCTTGAGTGATATCACACTCGGCCTGTTCCATGAGGGCTATTGCTTCTCGTTTCTGGTCATTGGCTCTTACATCTCCTAATCTCATATGAAGCCATCGTTTTTCCCATTCGGGGTCTGGATGTTCGGGTTTTTGACTGTGTAATCGAGTCACGACGATGGCTCTAGCTAAACAAAATTTATCCCAGGGATTGACGATCCGAACGATGGCTCTTTTATTGTTCTTAAAAGTTTCTTTATTCACTTGTAGATGTTTGGTTCTGTCTCCACCACTCCCCTCGGAATACTTGACATGAAACAGATAGAATTCCAGGGAGCCGTCACCCAGTTTGAACTCCTTTTTGGATTGATTCACGGCTTCTATTTTATCTAAAATGAGGTCTTCGTTTAAATGTTTACATTGCGTAAACTCGTACCAAATCTCTGAATCCAGAGAATTATGGCGTAGGTTCAGGCGGAGGTAATCGTTAGGATTACACTGCATTTTAGATTTGAAGGTTTGTAACATGTCTCTGAATAATCGACGAACGAATCCTGTGTTTTCCTCTTCTGGAAATTCTTTGAAATGGACGATATATTTATTTTCATGCGCTTTAAATTTTGTAGAGCGCGTTTCTGCATGCAGTCTCATCTGATAATACTCAGAAATTGGTTTGGGTGGTGGATCTAATTCTCTCTCCGTTCTTTTCCGTTTCAATAATCGTTGAGCCTGTAACTGTTTTTCTCTAGTAGAATCCATGCCCCCGGCAAGGAGCTGGCTCTGACAGTAGAATGAGCCGAAAGTCGGAGAAAAGCTGTATTTATACAGTGGATGACGTCACAATGCATAGGTAAGTCCAACCTATTTTTGCACACGACCCTAATTTTTTGCACACGGCCCTTTGAATCGCTGCCAAGTATTACCTGTGTAGTCAGCATAAAAAACGTAAGTCTATCGTATTTTTGCACACGACCCTAAACAAACCCATGCTATATATAAACCAGGGCTGGACATGAAGGATCACTCTGCGTGAGTACTTGGAACTGGACACAGGTAAAAATGGAGCACGCAAAAAATATGACAGAGAAAACGGAGCATCGTTGGTTTATTGAGATATTCGGAGGTATTGACAAGAAGGGACCTTGGATGAAAACCACAGAAGAAGCCATACAGGATTTCATGAATTTTAAAATTCATTCCACAGAATCGCCTAATCAAAGAGAAATGACCAAAATAGTATGGTGGGAAACAAGACAAAAAATTCATGCTGCAGATTGTCCTAAGAGAAGAAACCTAGTCTCCAGCTATATTCAGGGAATAATTGGTGGTCCTGAATCCAAGTACCCAATATGGGGTGTTCCTGGTGATCCTGAATACAAGTGGTCAATCGAGGGTGTTCCTGGTATTCTGGATGTAAGTCACTGGTACAGAAATTCAGAAGACTGTCTTCAAGATTTGCTCAAGGACATGAAAAAGAGAAGGTTATTCCACCCAAGTTACGCCTACTACCTGATTGGTCGTATACACTTTAGTAATGTCTTAAATATTTATTGTAAAATTTGGGGTATAACAGAGCGATTGATTACAGATCCCTGAAAAGATACAGAAGAAGAAAAAAAAGTAAATTGATGTATTTTTGATTCTGAATAAAAATTGCCTTGTTCTAATCTGTCTTGTGTGTGTTCTTGTTTTCAGAAAATCCAGGTTGTTATTGTTTTCAGAAAATCCAGTTCAAACCGGTTAGGCTGTCTAGACTAGGCTTTAGACTGTGAATGAATGCGTGACGTCATAATCACATTCTTGAGTCGCTGCCAAAAAATCGTAGTAGCAGCGTTTGTGAATCGTAGTAGCCACGTATAGTAGAGTGTAAACACCGTATTTAGAGCTATGTACTGACCCACCTAGCCCCCAAAGGACTGTACTGAGTTGACCCCCTATCCCCCCCCCCCACCCTAAGACCTGTACTGAGTTGAACCCCCCTATCCTCCCAAACCCCTAATCTGCACTCCCTTGACCCCCCTATCCCCCAGGGGGCTGCACTCCGTTGACCCCCCTATCCCCCCAACCAATCAGAATCCTCCATTTTTGACCTTATTTGCATAAAAAGTGCACTCAGTTGAACCGTCTATCTAGACGCCTTATACTACTAAGGGTGATGTGGTAGTTTAATTTAAATCTGGTACGGAAAGAAGTTGCCAATATATAGTAATTTGGATATAGCCTATAGACTTTCACGTTGATATTTTGAAAGTTTTTGTCTGTGAACGAGGAATGTTAAAGTGCATTTGAACAATTTAAACCTCTTTTTTGCAAAGAAATACATAATATAGTCTACATAGGCATTGATAATTGGGGCTTACTGAGTAGCCCCCAAACATTTTTTGTTGGTTTAGCCCTCCCCCCCCCCTTTAGTTTGCTTTCGACACGCGCTTATGTATCATATATATATATAATATTTTGAAATGATTTCTGCGATGCGCAACACTAATGTCTTCAATTTAGCGGCATATTGATTTAGATTATAAGTGTGTAAACAAAACAAGTCCAAATATTGTCAATAATTACAGATTGTTGTCATAAATGAATTCAAACTCTGGTGCAACTCTGGTTCAACTGTTTTTAACAATTTTATTACTCAACTATCATCGCGTTTTCAGCTACACGACACCGTTATACCAGGCACGTTTCCGTTTCTCTCCTAGAAGGACCAAGTTAAAAAATGTTTCAAATGAAAAAAAAATAAAAAGTTGTTATTACAACGTAAGAAAGTCGTAATAACGAAATAAAAAGTCGTAATAACGAGATAAAAAGTCGTTATTACGAGATAAAAAGTCGTTATTACGACTTAAGAAAGTCACAATAACGAGATAAAAAGTCGTTACTACGACTTCAGAAAGTCGTTATTACGAGACAAAAAGTCGTTAATACGAGATAAAAAGTCGTTATTACAACTTAAGAAAGTCGTAATAACGAGATAAAAAGTCGTTCTTACGAGATAAAAAGTCGTTATTACGACTTAGAAAGTCGTAATAACGAGATAAAAAGTCGTTATTACGACTAAAGAAAGTCGTAATAACGAGATACAAAGTCGTTATTACGAGATAAAAAGTCGTTATTACGACTTAAGAAAGTCATAATAACGAGATAAAAAGTCGTTATTACGACTTCAGAAAGTCATTATTACGAGACAAAAAGTCGTTAATACGACATAAAAAGTCGTTATTACAACTTAAGAAAGTCGTAATAACGAGATAAAAAGTCGTTATTAAGAGATAAAAAGTCGTTATTACGACTTAAGAAAGTCGTAATAACGAGATAAAAAGTCGTAATAACGAGATAAAAAGTCGTTATTACGACTTAAGAAAGTCGTAATAACGAGATAAAAAGTCGTTATTACGACTTAATTTTTTTTCTTCATTTTCTAATTTGACCCTTGTAGGCTTTTGTAAATATTAGATGAAATATCAAATAAAATTTGGACTTAATTGAGATTAAAATTTCCACTTCTTACCTGTCGCACCATAGGCACATCGCCCGCCTTATCCCCCTATCTTCTTTGACATTACTTTTAATTCTCTCTCGTATTAAACTCATTTTCATTGCTAGTATTCCTTTCATCATTTTAGCTACACATATTATTTAAACACTGTAAATGATTTAATTTCCATTGAAAATTGTGTCATCTTCTCTTAAATGTTATATATTGTTAAAATATAAAACAAGTTGCATGCCGTAAGCAAAAACTAATAATACGTACCAAGTACGTACTTTCGAAGCACAGGAGTTATCCTCCTTACCCTAGCATGAGGTTTAAGTTTTTTTTATATATACATGTTCATTTAAGGTATTCCGAACCTCGGGTACTGAAAATCAGGCATTGCAGAATTGAAAAATACCAACAACAAAAAAAATCTCTGAATTTTCAAAGTTAAAAATCATCTTTAAAAATAATTATATTACATATGGAAAATTTTTAAGTTTTTTTTTTTCAGGAAAAGCGAACAAAAACAACTATGCATTTTCTAATTGAAAATTGATGAATGAAACATATGGAGATAACGAACAGTATTCAAGATCGAAAATCCATCCAAAACATCAACGGTGGGATCAGGTGTCATGGAGGAGTGAGCATCCCCTGCCGACCGGTCACACCCTCCGTTTGCTCCTTGTCATCATTAAGAAGTAACGGAAAAATCCGTCGTCAATTCGGTGTATAAATAATGGACTAACAATTCGTATGAAAATCGTCAGTCAGCATTTGACTCAATGATAAATTGTATTTGCTGACAAAGTCATTGTATCGACATTAGAACTTACGAAATGATTACTTTAAACGAGACTGCTGATATTCTTGTTTCATCAACATGTTTGTCAATAATTTACCTCGTTTTAAAATTTGTTCATACGTAGAGCATGCTCTTGCGTATCGAATCAGCTGAGAGATATAAACTCCGTATGCAAAAGATGAAGGTACTATAGTATTGCTGCTTAAGAATAAGGGAAGTTGACGATTGAAATTTTAAAGTCATCACGTTTATCATATTAAAATATATTTATGATAAAAAGAAATTAAACTATTGATATTTTGACATTTGTAGAAAAAGGAATGATTTTTATGCCTATGTACATCTATACTATGTTTTTTTTTTTTTTCAATTATTTTATAAATGAATGCATCGTATATAAAGTGTTTAATTCCTATCACGAAAAATCACTTCTGTTTTAATATCATGAACATTGACATTAAAGGCTAGATAAAATGAAATTCGATTTCTTGAAATGTTTATAACTCTTAAAATACGTTTATAGGGGTACAAATATCAACATTTAAAAGATCTTTTCTTAGTTTTCAAAGGTCTTTGAATCACACCAAGATGCATATATAATGAAACTTGTTGCATGAAAAAATTTAAGTGAAAAACTTCATTTTGAGACTTTTTCAATTGAATAATGAATTTAAGAGTTATCTTTCCTTGCTGAGGATCGGACATTCTTAAAACACTATTTATATTGAATAGTTTACGTCTGAAACATTTATTATATGGTTAACAAGCCTCAAAACAGAACCTGGAAATAAATCAACACAAACTATTTGACAACTGTAAGCATGATTCATTCACTGCTATGCAAACGGTTCTTTTTAACTTTACCCGAAGTTTGTTGTTTAATTAATGTCAAACACAGACATTCCATACTGCTTAGCTCCCACGAGGCTAAATTTGACTGCGATTGAGATTATCTCGCCAAAATATTGACATGTGTTTTTAATAAATCGACGCGTAAATAGTTGCAATGGATTTTGTTTTTAAAACAATTGCAAAAAGGCAATATAATATCGATATATGGTGATAAGAGGTATTTAGTAATCGATAGACTTTTCACTAAAAATCTTTTCAAAAATAATCATATTTGCAAGAAAATCTATTATGAAGTAAATTACCGGCGTGAGTAATGAAATCGATTACGTGTAACAGGACCAATAGTTCTGACTTAAGCTAATGGAACTCGGACTTTGGTCTTCCTGTCTTTTTGCCGGTGTAATTAATTAAAGGAAGTGAATTCAAGGACACTGTGACATAATTTTGGAACGTTTTGGAGATGAAAAGTGCTTTATTAGGAATATTTCCTAGACTAGTACCCTGGCATTGGTTAACGGGCGCAAGCGCCCTAAAAAAACCAACTTGTATACCTAGCGGCAGCGACTGGAATCAAGGGCAGAGAACCAGTGCTAGAATATTTCCCATAATCAGACATTTATGGTGATGTAATTTCTGAATCGGCAGGTTTTTTTCTCAAGTGCCAAAGATTTAAGGATTCACTGTCTAGTTAGTATAGTATGCCAGGGCATCAACGATAGTGGGAAACAAGTCCGTTATGCATAAATTATCCCATGTTTCCCACTATCGTAAGTAAATAGAAGAAAAGTAAAGTAAGGAAATAGAAGAAAAAAAATCTTAAACAACTACCCGACCTTTTTCTCGAAATTTTAAAAATATTTTAACGCCCTTTATTCTGTTCCATTTCTTTTTTTTTTCTCCTCTACATATGACCCCATTTTTCAATTTACTTCCCATCAGACCCAAATACAGCTGCAAAAATAGAGCGTAAGAATTGGCTCGATTTTCTCTGATTGTGGGCATGCAATGTGCATTATAGACATCAGGCTCTTTTAAGGACAGATGATACAAACAAACGTTTGTTTAAAATTTTGAAAATAATTATACTTTGGTCATGTTTTATTGAAAAAGATGAATAAGTTTCTCCGTGTATAGTTTTTCATGTTTTATTCAAAACTGCATAAAAATGGAATTTAAAGTGAAAAATATTTGTATAGAATAGTAAGAATGGTTTCAGAAGGGTAGAATTTTGAACATCACAAAAGGTTTACAATTTCTTTATATTCTAGAAAATTCTTATTTGCAATGAAATTCGGTGAAAAAATATATACCAATCCAGGCATCCATTTTTTGTTTGTATCATGCGTCCTTAAATGGCATTCAAGCTCTGCGTCACGGCATCTGCAAAATCAGAGCGTGTAAGAGAAAGTTCTTTTGCTCTACTTGTAAGCATACAGTACATACATGTATTCATGTATTCCCTACTTTACACCCTCTTCTGAAGCTTTGCATAGGCGTTGGAAGCAAAATGAAAGTTGGGGGGGGGGGGGGGGGGCTAAACCAAGGAAAAAAGGTAAGCCCCAATTTTCATTGCCTATTTTAGGTCTAACCCCCCCCCCCCCCGGTTCCGACGCCTATGCTCCGAATGCTTCAAAGCAGCTACAATAGCAGAACATGTAAATCCTGACTTCCTAAATGATTTTATATTTGTAGCAGAAACTGTGTTATGTTTTTCCACACTAAGACTTAAAATGATTAGAGATTACAGCCATGGTATACCTCTCTAAAGATTAACGTGTGGTATAAGTCCTCTGAAGATTGCTGTGTTTACCTTCTCGTTCTGCCTGGTAATTACACAGTAGATTATAAATTCATTGTGTTCAGTTCGTGTGTATAGAAAGTCTGAATTAATATCTCAATCCACTTACAGGGGCATTCAATGTTTAACTCTGGCCTGTCTGTAATCAGCTTAAGTCAATTCTTATTTATGTACATGTATGTAGATCAGAGAGAGAGAGAGAGAGGGGGGGGGGGCTCGACCGCTGCTTTGCTCCATGTATATGGCTAAATATGATGAACTGAATTTGTAAATTAAAATAGTGTCTGTAATTTACCGATCAGGATAGGAGTGGATGGACATTATTCTTACCTCTTGTCCATGTTGTCACCTCCATGCATCTTGAAGTCAATTTTATCAACTTCCTTTTTTGTCAGAACATTTTAATTGGAATATTGGGGATGATCGAGTGGGTATGCCCCCCCCCCCTCTCCTTCACAAAAAATCCGAGATCCTCCTTAATGGGTGTTCATGGTGTTATTAGTCTATGCTAAAAGTAGCTTTACTAGCAGATTCTTGGCCGAATGAAATGTAAAGAATGGTTGAATTTACTACAAACTATAAGATATTCTGTATTTTTAATCTATAAGGGCAGCTAGATCACTTTAACTGCATAGACTACCACAAAATTAGAACTCTTAAATTGCGTGTTATAGTATAGAAGGGCCTTAATTGTTATGTTTAGTTCTTTTTCCCCCAAAATTCATGCATGCAGTAATTAATGAGTCGTATATACACTACACCGTTTTAATAAAATATATGCATGTACTAGATGGTTATTCCATACAACATACATGGTAAATTGTTACTGAGCGCCTGTCTTCCCCATCTCTGTCGCCAGTCCTTCCTTCATATCGAGGGTTTATTTAATTACTTTGATTAACTATCTCAAAAGCCCGTTATCCCTTCTTCCTGCAGATTTTTAATTAAGTTTATGCCATTCAAATTTCCCCCATCAAAGGTAATCAAGTAAAAGGTGATAAATTAATTAGCTATAAATCTAGGTTGAAGTAGACGTGCAATCACGTCGATGAAAGGATAACACGTCGACCTTCTTTTTTCCTTCTCGGACTTGCATTCGGGGTAAATTTTTATGCTAGAGAAGTGCAATTTTCCTCAAAATGTTAAAATCTCTCTCTCTCTCTCTTTCTCTCTCTCTCTCTGTATTGTGAATTTCTGGGTTGGAAAGTAAATCTAACACATTTTGTGACACTTTAAATTATTAATAAGTGTTAGTGAATGGATGAACCAAACCGCACGACAAAAAACTAACATGAAATAGATATATTGATCTGTCTGGTTTTATAGGCATTTGAAGGGTGTCCCATTTTAAAACATCAGGCCTGTTATCATCACGGAATTATGTTAAAGATATTACGTATACAGAATTAAACCTCAGCTTATTAAATTTTCATCAAATATATATTGAAAATCTCGTCTTGTGCCCCGCCTGAATCTTGAGTGCTATTCTTTGTGATCTTCTGAAGGACCGTGGCACCGTATACTTTAAAGGGAAATCCATACACACGACCCATTTGCACAGGTTTAAAAATCTAAATACACAATCAATGAATAGGTAATGTATTCAGACTAACAAAGTTTGTTCAAACATCAACCATTACATCTTTTACAAACCGTATTACAAACCGTATTGAAGATTTTACCCGTGTTACCAAAACACATGGTCTTCTCCTTGGGGAGCGGATCAAGTATATCAATACATGTACAATGTCATTCTGTTGGTCTTACATATCCAAAAATAATTGTTTTATACCCCACCCCCCTTTTGCTTGAAAAGCGGGAGGGTATATAGTGATGGGGATGTCCAACCGTACGTGCGTCCGTCTGTTACGCTTTGGGGTATCCATGCATCTCTTATCCGCAACTCCTCTTTTACTTCTTCTGATAAATTTTAATGATACTTCCATAGACTCATGCCATTGTGAACCTCCTATTTAATTTTTGATATGACACTTATTTCGGTTCTCCCATCAGAGCAAAATATGGACTTTGCCATTATAACCATATGGGATGCGGGGTGGGGGTGGTATCATTTAGTGAGCTCATTGCTTAAAGTACTTCGTTTTTTTTCTGTTCGAAGAGAAATTGATGTTTAGCATGCAGCTTTCATTTTAAATATATGGCCTAGCTTTGAAAATGATATATCAATATTTGCGCTTTTTGTATATAGGAAATACATGTAATGTAGCCTCATAATGAAAGTAATAACTTCGGAATGTAAATTTCTAGCCTCAACAACCCCCGCTGCTTATTAGATAAACTCCAAAAAAACTTAAGTTTATACATACAGTGACGGTTTATTTGTTTTCTCTATCGATGAACAACGTTGGTTTTGAATATTGACAGTCAATAACAAACTGTCAATTTTATAAAATAGGTAAGGACTCGCAGCGAATCTCCCTGCGTTCATTGCAAAGCCGACAAAAATCAATCAAATTTTATTAGTTTTACTTTTCTTTTTATGGTGGTTTAGAGTCAACATTGTCGTTAAAATTTAGATTCCGTCAACACACACGAAGTTTAACATGTTTAAGAGTTTAAATGGACAGTTTTTCTGCTATTGGATTTTAGATCAAGGCTCACAGCTCTGTCCCAACGCACTTTGAAAAATTGTGTCCGAGTGCGTTAACTCTGGGAGCAAGTTAATTTTGTATAAAAAAAAAAATTCAAAGTGCGTTCCCACACCGTTCCATGCATTAATTGCTTCTAACGTGTACATACCGTTCTTTTTTCATGTAACAAATTCCTTTTGTTTTTGAGCAACAAAAGTTGAAAAACTGCTCGATAATGCCAACATTTTGGAAGCTTTCAATGGAGAGAAAAAAAAACAACTGTCCGAATTTTTAAAATAGGCAAGTATAACTTCAAAAGACACCGAATCCAGCCGGAGGGAGGGGGGATATTAATAACGTCAAAATACATGTATATGACACTGACGAGAATTTAAGGTCATATATCAAGCTTCTGACGTGCAATATTTGCGTATAAATTACAATATTCAAAACTGGCATTTTCTCCATGCAATTATTTACTTAAAGTTAAGGTATGTATAAAACGAATAGCGCGTTTATATACATCGGTCAATATTTATAGACACGTGCGTCGTTTCTTCTGCATGGATACCAGTGCCGAGTTGAAAGGATTTGAATGCCTTTTCAAGAAGATAGTGTTGCCCTTGATAATTTTTAAATCTACAGTGTAATGAGCAAGTTGTCGTTTAAATCAGTTAAAGATTCTCAAATTTTATTTAAGGTAGAGGTACAGTGTAACAAATGAATACTGTGTTTGCGTTAGGTATATATTTTCCCCATTCAGGAGAGCAGCAATCATTTCTGATCATTAATACTTTGTTGTTTTGGAACTTTATTTCTCGTAGCAGGTACCCTTTGTTGAAAACGAACTAAATAAATTCAATATTTTTTAACCTAAACTTAAAAGGACATTTTTTTCAAAGTCCAGAATGTTTTTAAAAGGTAGATTTTAATTTGAATGTATGTTGAATTTTAATATTATTTGTTTTATTCTGGAAAATAAAAAATCTCCAAAACCTGATATCAGCATTGATATTAGAATTGTAACATCATTTTTATATCAACACGTACTGGCCATCATTGTGAATTATTGAAATCTGACAACATGACTATACCAGGGAAAGATAAATGAATGTGATAACACCAAAAACTGTCATAACAGACAGTGCACATGATGAGTGATTTATGAATCATGTCATTATTGTGGTCGACATTTGATGAGGGGGGGGGGGGGGGGGTAAGTGCAGACTGGTCAATTCCACGAAGCTCCACAACATCACAAAAAAAGGAAATACATAGTCATTTTACAACTGTATCAAAATTTCATATGTTGAGTATATTGGTTAAAAACTGGACTATATAAACAATAAAGCGTGATTTCAATATTATATAACATATACAAGATACAATACAGGATTGCATCTGATTTTTTAAATGGGAGACGGTCCCCTACAGTGACACCCTTCACCTTGTCGGTGTGTTTCTCCGTGCCTACCCCAGTCTTATATCCGGTATAAGCGTTTTTTTTAAATTGGGAGACGGTCCCTTACACTGACATGTTTCACTTGTCGGTGTGTCTCTCTGTGCCTATCCCAGTCTCATATCCGGTATATGCGTTTTTGTTTTTTTTTTATTGGGAGACGGTCCCTTACAGTGACACCCTTCACCTTGTCGGTGTGTTTCTCCGTGCCTACCCCAGTCTTATATCCGGTATAATCGTTAAATACACGATCTTCCTGAGCGTCTTGTCAGCTGGTTAGATAGGGGTGATAAGGATTCCGGGATTATCAAATGAATGTACCCTCTATAAGAACACTGTAGGAGGGGAAGTGGTCTATCAGTTTATCGATCTTAGAGGGGACTTCTTATCTGTCAGGCCTAGCAGTGTCACATACATCGCTTATTGTAAAATAAATAAAAAATATATCTTAAATTTGACATCGTTAATAATTTGAGATCGTTTCATGCTGGGTATGCATAATCAATCAAAATTAATTGCTTATTGACATATAAACCAAAAAATCTCGGATATATTTGAGTAACGTTGTAAAATTATTTAACGAAAGTTTTTTCTGCCATAACACAATGTAATTCAGCGATGAAAGGATCAACTGTATCCCCATTTTCCTTTTCCTTCCAGTACTCAGTATATCGATTATACCTTCGACAAAAATAATTTATAACGATCTATCCTCCCTTCTATATCTACCCTAGCCGCTTGGTAAGAATTCAGGTTGATAATGAAAAAAATCTAACGATGCGGAGAAGAGAGGGGGAATAAAATCGATTGATACATCGTGTTATGGATTCTTTGAAGAAAGACCAAATCAATGAAATCCACACGATATCAGACTTTTGAAGGACATCATTTGATCCCACTTAAATTAAACCATCACATACTATTCTATTGGGGATAAATACGGAAATATATATCCAAAGTTCTATTGTGATAAAAAAAAAAGATCTGCAATTAATTGTCACTGTCTGCATGCATTATGATATTTGAAGATTATCATTAAATCCATTATAATGAGACTACCTATATCATATTCCTCTGTGGTATATCTCTGTATCTTGCGTCAACTTCGATGAAAAGCTTATACGAGTTCCTCAGGTAGATTCTCATTTCGCGCATCAATGAAAATCTCTATTTATTATCGATTGCAATAGAATGTACCTTACCAAAATAACCCACAAACAAATTAAAAGTCTACGGTTAATAACTTATTCATGAAGTTTCTTATTAGTCCTAATGTACCAGGTATAATTTATTCATTGTTCCACCTGCCCGTAAAATGTACCCATGGTAAGATGGAGGGGAACGAATGTCGACATATCAACACTGTTGTCTGTTCCTGTCGGTATGCAGTAGTATTTAGGACGCATACAATTCATACATTGAGTTGTACGGAATGTGCATCGACAATAAACCCTTGTCTGTACTTATCGAATTTAAATTACAATCCTTCCAAACACATTGAGTAATCTTTGCAGGGGATTCGTTTAAAAGACCTAGTTATCGAATGCACTACCTGATTAAATAAAAAGAACGAGGAAAACACAATTTTATAGATATCTCAATCGGCATTATTTAGTACATTATGTACGAGTATACAACTCACGTAGAAAATTTCGTGACATCAGCCACATCAGTTTCCCTCCTAATGACCACAGAAAACACCTGTCTTGTCATTAGCAGGTGATCACAGGTAAGAGCTGGAGGAAGGTAGAAATGAATACAGATATTAGCTGGAATACATTCGTGTTAATTAGGTTTCAACGCAGTCAAATATCACCTGATGACATATGGTTGTAAGTTATATGTGTTTGTTACTCGTTATACGAGTTCATCGGAAAAAAGTCAAGTTGTCAAATGATTTAATAACTCAGAATAAACTCATAAAAAGTGATTTTCAGCATCTTTTTTTTTTAATTTACAAATAATCTTTTCAAGAGGTACAAAACATTTTGAAGCCGAAACTCATCCATACAAATATATAAACACAAGCATTCATATTAAAAATACATTCAATATAATTATACTTAAATAATTTATATTAAACTCTTGCCAATTTGGACGGATGGCACTGATAAAGGGCCCGGAAAAGTAAAAAAGGTGGTTCACTTTTTCCAGTCAAACACTCCACTGTCACAATCATAAGACTTTCATCAAACTCTCAATCACACGGGATAAAACGAGTAACAAAATATGCATACAGAGTTATGAGCTAACAGTTTGAGCAATAGCTAAATGCAGGTGCAAAAACAGGTAAGTACTGTTTGTAAAGAAAACACAATAAAGTTCTATAAGTGTTAAATAAACGATCACGTTTAGCAGACAACAGTTCATTAATATTTCCACAGTTTTGCATATAAGGTATTTCACAACAAGGCCAATAAAACATTATTTAAATGTCACCATAAATGAATGACTTTAAAAATTCTCTGGAAAAAAAGTGAATACTGTTCAAAGAGGATGTCTATTATTTTCCTTTTACAATACTGAAGAATCGGTGGTCATTGTAAGAATATTAAATTAATACTTTGAATTTACAGAGTTTAAACATTTCACAATATATTATGACGTTCCTGAGTTTTATACACTGACGGAGGGGTTATCTGGAATTCCAGTGCGCGTGTAGAAAGTGTCCGCTACAATGCGGGTACGACCGTAGGGAGGCTTTTTAATTTCCTCTTTCTTTATCACATCTCCGAGTCTCCATCCGTATTCCCAAGAACTCAGTAAAGGGAAAGCGAATTTCTCCTCCGGGCCCTTCCTATTTCTCTCACACAGATACTGATATCTACCCTTGCCCTCCTTCGTAAAACCATCGTATAACTTTTCCCGGGTGCCAGCGGAGGGGGGTCGCATCTCTGCAACCAGCTGCTGCAGCTTTCCTTCTGCTTTGGACATATCAGGGAAAGCATTAAAGTCCGATTTCACTTTGTTGAATTTCGGAGGGGTATAATCCTCTGGAAGCTTTTTGAAAATGTCCTCTGCGGGTTTTGGAGCATTTTGAATTTTCCTTCTCGCAACTTCGGACTGTTTGGAAGTGGCAAGTTGTCCATTGGAATCTTTTAGTTTGTAAAACCACTGCAAACGCGTGTCTCGTTCTTTATTGTATGATTCCTCTAAAAATTTCTGAATCTGCGTGTTTGCCGGATAATTCCGAGCCATTCTCAGCAGTCAGTCAATTATCTTTGAGTGAAAATTATCGAGTAGTATCAATAAATACCTGCCTTACGATAGTCCGCTATTACCTTGACGGGACACCGCACGAGCTTATTGACATTTCCCATAGCAACTCGTGTCGTCACGATCTCACGAGATTTTACGAGACGAAACCATTTCCGATCAAAACAAAAATGGCGCCCAACTGTCCAGAAGAAGTCGACGTTTTTACAGTGCCCCATTCTCGAATGAAGGAGCTTGTACACAAGTATTTGGCCATGGTAAATTGGAATTCCTTCAAATATCAATATACTTTTCATTTCCTACTTACAATTTATGCTGTTGATGCAACTATGACTATTTTTAGAATGAAAATTTAACAGCTCATAATTTATAGCCTAACTTTAAATGGCTTAAATGAAAAAAATATCTACTGACACAATAAATATATCAATTGACACTCAAAGATTTGTTGCTGATATATTGTGCTTTATGTTGTCAAATGCTTTAACTTATTTTAAAGCTTTAGTTGATTTGTTTTGTTACTGTTAGTCCGGCTCGTGACTAAGAAGTAAATTTTCCGGGTTTATTTTAAAGTTGTGTAAGTAAATCTACTGGAAATTGCATTTAAATATATCAGAAATCAGAGGAACTTTGCAAAGTTGCAGGAAAGACAATTTCGTTTTAATGTTTCTCAATTTTTTGATCGAATGTATGCCAAAAGGACATTACCATGTTCATCTTCTTTGGAAAAATTGATTCATGACATGGACAGTTGTTAATTTTATTCTATTCAGTATTGTTAATAGGGGGAGGGGAGAATCAGAAAAGAAGGCGTCATGGGTTTCCAGCTTTACTAGAGGGATACGCTTGTAGTTTACGATCATTGAGAATATGATGCTTTAAAATATTATGTTGTATGTTTACAGATGACGGACACAAATTTCGCAGATGTCCATCACATGACAAACCTCCTAGAAAATCTCGTCAATGCCTTTCATGAGTTCAGAGCCCACGAACAAATTGAAAATAAATACATTATGAAAAAACTCAAAGCAAAACTAAATGCGCTTTCGATTCGGAGCTCAGCTGTGTGTAACTGTCACTCGGACAATAAACTGACGGAGATGTTGATGCTGCTACAGGACGGGTACCACTGTCGTGAGAAGGGGGAGGTGGACCGACAGAACTATGGGAAAAAGCTACGCTCAGCGCTGGAGGATTTCACTCAGAAGTTCATCCCACACATGGAGGAAGAAGAAGAGGTTTGTGTCAATTTTATCATATCTTTTTTTAATCAAATTTCGAAGCAAATACTGTATACAGGGAAATTTTCGCCCCAGTTTTATTTTCGCCCCTTTTGCCCTTCTCACAAGTGGGCGAATTTAAAATGGGGCGAATTAAAAAAACACAGTATAATTTCTTGAACAGAACTGTGACTGGGCGAATTTAAAACGGGGTAAAATTGTTAGCAAGTGTAAAAGGGCGAAAATAACCCTGTATACAGTACTGTGTAACACTACAGTAAAAGGTTATTTGTGTTTTAAATCATAACTTATTTATTGTTGAATTTTCATACTCTTGTGCACAAGAGTAAACTGATTTTTTTTGTCGAAAAATCCTGATGAGATTTACCATAAAAAATAGTTTAAATTCAAAATATCTTGTACATTTCATATTAATAAATGTGAGTGATAGGTCTATTCAGATATTATGGTTGTACTTGTGTATTTTAAGTTACTATAATCAAATGTTCCTTTTGCAGATTTTTCAACCAATGCTGATGAAGTATTTTTCGTTTGAAGAGTTAAGGTCCCTGAAATCTAAAGTGATTAGAAAACATCAACAAACCATAGAGGATGAATATGTCGAAAATGAAGAATGTGTTTGTAAGAACAATTTTCATCAACATGATCAAAATGGTTCAAAAAATATTCTTATTATGTAATCTTGATCTAAGGAATGATTGGTTATTACAAACAGAACAAAAATGGGCTTTGATTTAAAAAGGCAAAAAAAAAAAAATAATAAATTGAGCCAATCATTGAAAAATTAAGAAGAATATTTGATTGATGTATTCTGATTTCAATAACCCTGTAAGAATTGTGAAAATGCTCTATATTATATTTTAATAAAGTTTAAGATTATTTATAACACAATCAATGCCTTAATTCCAGCCTCGTCTTCTGATGAAGAGGAAAAATGTATGAGATCAGAATCCCGTCGTGAGCCCAGTGGGATTGAGTGTTTACCTGATGAAGTCCTGATGGCCGTCTTCTCCTACCTGAATCCCAGGGAGTTATGTGTCTCAGCCCAGGTGTCAAAAAGATGGAACAGCCTGGCTATGGATGGGTCTAACTGGAGAGTCCTTAGGCCTGTCCAGTGGTTCAAGGGTAAGGTAGCAGGAGGAAATAGTAATCCAATAGAAACAAGAGTATACATGTGTATATATCTCCAACTAACTTTCCAATTAAATATTAAGGTTATTTTGATTTTTTTTAATGGAGAGCTAGTTCACAGTACCACTAGTTGACATGGTCAGAGATAATATCAATATATTTCTTGTAGGACTTTGGTCTCGCCAGGAGAAGATGGACATTGAGTTGGAAGAGAGGGACGTGGAGACGGCCGAGTTCTATCCAGTCGATGTCAAATACGATGAGGATGCTGATGTAGATGAGTCAGAGGAAAGTGATGATTTGGATGAGATGTCTCCTGAATGGATGCTGGTAAATAACAAAATAATAAGCCAGCATTGTCAGTCTGTCAGAACCACTGGGTGTACATATCAGCAATAGAAGGGCAATAAACATTAATTATATGATAAGAAATCTTGCTTTGTGAATGGTAATGTAACTTTTCTACACTTTTGTGTCTAGTTCACTACATCTTGCATTAAGATATCTTTTTATGTGATTTATTGGTTTCTTGCTTATTCACAGCGCCCTGTTTAATTGTATAGTTACTGAATTGTATATACATAAATGAGATAGTAATAAAAGAGGACTTTGAATCAGGTACAGAAGGAGTCCAGGATGCTGACTTGTATGGTGAAGCACCTTTTCCCCAGGGTGGGGGCCAGTGTGGTGGAGTTACACCTGGGCTACAGTAGGGGATTAACTAATGGAGTGGTATGTCTTAGAAATCTACTTAAAGGGACATGGACACAGTTTCAGCTAAAATTTTTCAAAATTCATTTTTCAATTTTTTTTTATGTTTACAAATACTTAACTGAGGTATTTTTAATAATAATCAAAACACAAGACAGATTTAGAGGTCCAAATCTTTGTTATGGAAACAAGGCTCGTGCCATAAATTTGTTTACATTGGTTAAAAATTTAATACTGTAAAACAAGAAAATTTGGTGCATACAGTACGTATTTTAGCGCAAACGCAAGAGGGAATGCCTTGGCGCAAATAGATTTTAGCGCTTTCACTCGTCGTTGAAAGTTATAAATGTATTGTTTTTATTTATCCACTCCCGTATTTGACTTTTTGGTTAATCAAGCATGGAAACACAATAGCACTCCCGTATATAAGTAAACATTTGTCAACTTTACCGTGGTGTTTCAATCACATGAACGTGGTACAATGTTAATATTTATTTAAAATTTATTTTATTTTTATTTTAAATAAAAGAAATGGAATATTTACACATTTTATCCATATTAAAACAATGCATGCATCGACAGGTAATAACTTGGATAGACGGTAATCATAATCAGGTATTATCTGCAAGCTCAATCGCCATGTTTGATTGCATTGTTTACCTCGAGGCAATAGATGGTTGACACGCCGAGAAGCCAAACTTTGAAGGTGCTAATGACAAGAATCGGGTAACAGTTACGGGGGTAATAATAGTTTAATTAAATTATAATTTGGCAGAGCTTTCTCGATCGATCCTACCATGTGCAGTGCTAGTGTGTATAAAAAATCCAACGACCCTTCGACATTACGTAATCGCGCGTTCCTGTTTACATGTTCTTAATATGTAAAAGCTTTGAACACACACAAATAATAATTTTTAGAAATCCGTTAGCGCACAGTAAATTTTAGCGTACATGGGCTCTTGCGCCAAAGGCGCTAAAATAAGTAGTGTGCCAAATATTCTCGTTTTACAGTATATGTTTGTTCAAAACAGATTTTTTTTAAAAAAGAAGTTAATTCTAGATACGATTAGACAGTTTGTAGTCATTTGCTGAATCCTATTCTGTTATAATTATGATATTATTTATATGTAAACAAAAACAAAGCACAAGCCTTGTTTACATTATGAACGAATTTTAAGTTCTGTATCTACTTTGTAAATCAACAAATAATGTTCAAATTTTTGCTGATCATTTGAATTGCTTTAATTAGGAATTGTAAACATTAAAATTGGTTTTTAAAACATCAGTTGAAACTTTTTTCATGTCCCTTTTAATATAAAGCTAGTCAGGGTCTAACTAACGTGCTGTAAGTTTTACAGTTTACAAGTAATTTCAGAAAGTTGGAATTTCACAGAAGATTTAACTACATATTTCTATGACTTCTTTTTTGAATAAAAGTGATCTTCTGACACTGTGTGAAAGGGTGCCTTTGACTACTGGTACATGTATATTGATTCAATATCAAATACATAGGAGTTATGTCCCTTTGAATGCTCTGAATTTTATTGTGGAACCATAAGAACTTATTGATTATTAACAGCTATACAGAATGCTGAGCTGCTGTAACAATCTGGAAGTTTTAGACCTTACACAGACCAGAGTGTCAGACATTGGTTTTAAGAGGTCAGTATACAGATTAATTAGTCACCTTTATTACTTCACCTGATCTCATCTTTGAGCTTTTCTAAGTAAAGTCCGTCTGTCATTGGTCCGGTGTATTTTTTGTATTCACTGAGTGAATTTCAACCAAAATGGCTTCAAAAAAGTTTTGTTCAAGTGAAGGACAGACCCTATTTTCAAGAGGTAATATTAAAAATAAGTTTGAATTCACTTTAAATTTCTCCTCTGAAAAACCACTGAACTAAAAAGACACAAGACACATATGGGTGTCTTGATGAACAATGAAATATATAAATGTCTTGATGAACAATATATGAAAGTGTAATAAATGTATAATTGTCTTCATGAAAACTCACTATATAAATTTCTTCTTGAAAACCGTTAGTGACACATATGAAAGTCTTCAGAAACATTGAAATATATAAATTTCTTCTTGAAAACTGAAATATATGAATTTCTTCGTGAACCTCTAAGCCAAAATTTATAATTTTAACTTCTTCCATGAGTCAAAGTAATGAAAATCATTTGAACTTAAGAAGATAATGGTTACAATACAGGTGTGGTTTATCTACGTATTGGTAAGACTAGGTGACTCCGGTGAGTGTTGTGGCCCATGGTCCTATTATTGTTATTGTTTGGAGGTTATTTAACAGAGGGAACAGATGTTGTATTTACAAAATGTGAATTAATAAAACACTTTATCGTTTCCAGTTTGGGCAAGAACAGGAATGGCAGAAAACTGAAGCATATAAATCTCTCAGGCTGTGTAAACATTACTGATGTGACGATACAGAAAATATCCTCAGCACTGGGATGTATCAAAGACACCAGATCGGAAAAAGTTAGTGATAATTCGAATACCTGTACTGTCAGAGGAAGGACCTGCTGTCATGAAAGAGAGGCTCACGGAAGACAACAGGAGGAGTCGGGAAATGGACTCGATTTTGATTCAGTGGATGTAGCATTGCGTAATGCTTGTGATTTTGTGGAAAGTGAGGCTATGGCTAGACATTTGATTGATTTTCTGGAGGGAGAGACTATGTTTTCTTCCTTCATGCACCAATCCTTTCTGCCACCCTTACTAAGGGATCAACAACAAAGGACATTGGAATTGAATAATTTCCTAAAAGACAGTTCGGGCTTGGGCACCAAGAAAGAAACTTATCTTGCAAGGAATGATTGGAATTCCTCGTCATATCCTACAAATATTTTCTCAGACAATTCCTCCTGGAGGATGAACCCCTCTGTAGAGAGGGATCTAGGGAGTTCCCCTCGAAGGACTAATTCCTCCCCCGAGAGGATTCGCGGGAATTCCCCGTACAGGACTAGCACCTCCGTGGGGGGTAATGGTGGGGCTTGTTATGTCTGTGATAATAGTGACAGTGACACTCCCCAGAGGGCGCTGCAGTTCCTCTCTCTGTCCGGCTGCTCTTTGGTGACAGATGAAGGAATCAGGTATTGGAAGAACTGAAACTTGAAATTATCTTTATAGGGTTATGCTGAATATGTTCTTTCGATTCTGATTTCTCTCATATTGTACAAATATACTGCAATAAAAGCAAAGTTACACAAACATGCAGTTATTAAATATCATAAACTATATTTATTAACAAAGTCACATCATACTTGCCAACCTCCAGCATGTAAAAATCTGGTCATGCTGGAAAGTAAAAAATGGTCATCTAACGACATTCACGACATATTTACCATGATTAAATTTTTCATATATACCAAGTATTTGTGTATTGAGAATTAATTTATTGAAAAAGGATTTAATTTTCTTGACAAAAAATTCATACATAGAGAATCTAATTTGCTTTAATTTACATGTTAAAAATGAAAATTGAAGGTTTCTGCTGAAGTAAATGTGCATTTTTTTTAAAAAAGCCTTTCAGTTTCTGCTAAATTTGAAAGTATACCCATTTCAGTTTTGAAGTTGTTTTTCCTTTCTCTTAATTAATTAACTACTGCAACATGTCTTAAATTTGAAGTTAGGCCTACACTGTCTTTGATCACTTTATTTTATCTAGAATGAAAGTTTTTTCCCAAGATTCCTTGATATGTACATAAATATCGTTTCTCTTGTTCTTGGTTCATATGTGTTTGGTTCAATTTGTTCCTGTTGGCCCTGATAACGATATTTATTAATTGACTTCTAACATTGATTTGTAAAAACAACACCCAGTTAATTGTTTACACCTGCACTGATAATTAATCCAACGGCATTGTTTACGTAGAAAGCTGGAATAAAGTTATTTACGAACCAAATCCGGAAATCGGGGAGATTTTCGGGTTGTTCGGCAAAAATCGGGTGATCTTCATAAAAAATAATCGGGTTACGGGTTGAAAAATCTGGTGTGACCCGACGAAATCGGGTGAGTTGGCAACTATGGTCACAATATGGGAATTTTAGGAAAAATAAAGTTATTTTTGGGACAGGGGTCTTTTATGAACCTGTATGCAAACGATGCCTGAGTTTTGTGTAGGGAAGTTTCAAGATATTTTAATTAGTTTACATTGCTAGTAAATATTGGTTGGGGTTATTCAACTGAATCAAAATTTTTTTTTACTGTGACCTTTCTGACTTTTTTTCTTCACTTAGACTCTATAATTTTTGTTAAAGTAAGTTACAGAAAAAAAAACCTTTCAGTTACTTTATTTTTATCAAACCTTGCTGATAGTAATACATATAATTTGTGAGAGAGCTATTCAATTTTTTTTTGCCTTTTCGTTGATTGACCTTAATGTTCTTAAATTTCAAAGAAATATTTATCTAAAAATATACATGTATTTTATCAAATTTTATAATCTTATATAATTTATGAAAGCTATTGAATTAAATCAAAATTTTTTTTTACCTTGACATTACTTTGACTTCACTTTTTCTCAATTATTGGTGAGAATTCATCAACTGTGTTCACCTCGACTTTCCCAATGACTTTACTATTCATTCTATGTAAGAATTTTTTAAAGACACTATTTGGACAATATGTTTTTATCAAACTTCATACACCAGTTAACAATTGATTTTAAAATTCAAAAAAATTATGAAGATTTTACAGTTGGCAGGGACACTGAGGGCTACTTACTGGAGAAACAGCTATTTTGATTTATTACATGTATCAGAATTTTTTTCAAAACAAAATGTATATCCTTTTATTGAGTTTTGAATTTTTGATAAGACATACATGTACATCCAGGTATGATAATGGGAATTATTGATCTGTTTTTGTGACCAATATTGTGTTTAATCACTAACTTCACTCTTCCGTCCACAAATTTTCTGTTTTTTTCTAATAACTTTTTTTATGGTTTAACAATTTGGATTTCACTAGGCAGAAATACATATTTTGATGCTAAAAAAATTACATAAGAATGAAGATTGCCCAATTACAAATATGGTATGGTAGTTCAGTAGGCAGAAATGCATATTTTGGAGCTAAGTTTGTTTCTCTATGTCCCCTGGTTTAGAGCTGGGGTGGTGGGGTAGATTCCTTAACTTTATATAAGAATGCATTCAATTTGGCAAAGAGAGATAACTGCTGAAGATGTTCCCATTGTAAACTGAATGCTGCTATGAGTCCCTTGGGATTAATTAGCTTTCCTCCTGAAGAAAATCCAGAGCATTATCTTTATCTGTCACATTGAGATGAATACCTCTGTCTGCATGAAGTTTTTTGAAATTAAGTCAATTTGGAATGCTATGAACACTCTGAAATGTGGATTTAAATATAAATTTTCATAATTTATTTTTGTTTAATAGTTATGATTTCATTGAATTCTAAACACAAAAAATAGATTAAAGAAGATTTTTTGATTTATTTTTTTTCACTTTATGTTAATTCAAGAATATTATTAATTTTTAAGGTAGTTGTATAAAAACACCATTCTATCATTAATACTGAAAAAGTTCTTATTGTAACTTTAGAAGAAAATGATGAGAGAGGAATTAATCCCTTGGGATTAATTATCTAGCCTGCTGTGTCACTTTAAGATTAATGAAAACCTTTGTCTGCAACTGCTGTTTGTTCGAAGTTAAGGTCTAGCCTTCATGATATTGGCATTCATTGAAGGCTGGATTTAATATAACACAAGCTTCATAATTGTTTAAATATACATTCAATGTTAAGTCGTTCTTTACTGCCTAATGTAAATACAAAGAATTATTTTCAGGTTTTTGAATGTTCAGGAATTATCTTGAAATTTTAAGAATACATTTGCTGTTGCTTATTCTTCGTACATTTTTTAATCATTCCATAAGCTGCACCCTTTTATTCTACCCCATGGCGGGGCCCTTGCTGACTGGTCAGTTTTCTAATTCTTTTTATTATAACACATTCATATTGTCAGGTATTACACAGTCATATAATTATTTGTTAAACGTCGTGTAGACATTCCTACCCAGTGATTTGTTAAACTTTCTGTACAAGAAGTCACAGCAGAGGATGTTCACCGATTACTGCTCTTTAATGAATATTAAATTAGGTCACTATAAACTACTTTAACACCCATACAAGACTAAAACAAATTGTAGCAAAATAAGATTCATATTCTGTGAATCATGAATGTATTCAGAATTTTATACTTATCATTGTTTTGATTTAGAGGTGAATTATATGTTATCAGTCTTGTATATTTTCTGTAGAGTTATATATTTTGGCCTGGATTATGAATGCTCACACAACCCACTGCATAATAATATAAACTCTGCTAATAGACATAAGAAAGTGGTATTTTTTATGAGCAATTTAAAACTGGTTATTTTTCCAAACTGCAGGAAATCAGATGAAATCAAAATCAGATTATATTTAATTACTCTGGGTTTTGTCCCCTTCAATGAAAGAATGCTTTAATTT
>NW_026934362.1:0-6028 GCF_032062105.1 Saccostrea cuccullata
GCTGACTGACGTTCTTCAGGGTTGCTCATTCCTCCATGGCACGCGATCCCACCTCTGTAGTTTCGGAGGTCCGTGTTTACTCTGCTCCTGTTTTGTATTGTTTAATGGAGTTTAAGATTGAATACCGTTCCTTACCTCCATATCCTTTACATATTTAGTGTTTTGGGCTTCAAAAAAATATAAAATAAAGTGTATTAGTTCATATCATAACATATGGATTATACAATTGTTCAGAATAGTGAATTTTATTCCTATAATTGTTAATTTTTAAAGGCAATTCAAAAACGTGTAGACGGATCTGTGAGCTTCGACAGGAACTGGACGGAATATAAGAATGGTTTTGGTGCCCCAGAACAGGATTACTGGATTGGTAGGTGTGAATTTTAAATAAGGATTATCATTGGCTGAAAAAACCAGTTTCCCAATGCGGGAAACCTTATGGAAACCTCAAGATTACATTATGTTTCCTTGTGGTTTCCGGCGGGACACTGGGTTTTTCCCCCTTGATTCCGTGCAACGGAAACACCCTACGCTCCGATTCCATTAGGTATCCCGAAGCTTGGAATCCAGTGGAATCGCGAGGTTTCCCTTGATTCCGTAAGTTTCCCGTGCGGGAATCTTAAAGATTCCACTGGATTCCGTGTCTCGGGATACCTAATGGAATTGGAGCGTAGGGTGTTTCCGTGGAATGGAAACTAGTCGGGAATTTCAAGGATTCCATGTTTTGGAAACCACTTGGATACCATAAGGAAACCTGAAGATTCCTCTGGCTTTCGTGCCTCGGGATACCTTATGGAATCGGAGCGTAGTAGTTTCCGTGGATGGAAAACTAGTCGGAAATCTTAAAGATTCCATTAATAGGAAACTGCTTGGATTCATATACGGGTAGTAAACCTTGAGTTTCCAAAGGTTAAGGGAATCTCTATGTTGTCACTCTCACAACATGCCGTACATCCAGTTGAAGCCACCTTTTGGTCTGAAATGCTTATTTTATATGTTTCTGTCTTAAAAAAATTCACTTAAAACTGATAAATCACTGGGTATAGCTCAACATGCAATATTGAAATTGGATGCATCTCCTCTAGGCAACAAGAGTGGCCAATGTACCTCTTCTTAAAACATGAATTGTTTATCAAATTTTCAATTTGTCAATTTTGACTTCTTTTGTTAATCAAAAATATATTTACAAACTAATCAAAATAAATTAAAGTTATTAAAAATGATATAAAAAAAACCAAAAGCCTTATCATCATGATATTTTATCATTCTGAGTCAAAACCCCTTAGTAGACAAAGCTGTTTCCTAAACTGATGCTTCTTATATATATATATATATATATATATATATATATATATATATATATATATATATATATATATATGGAGGTTTTATGTATAAAGGAGACCACTCACCCACATATATATACATTAGGGGGACACGGATATTGTGGGGACACCAGATTGGTCCCCTTAATGTTTAAGCTTGAATACCTAAATTACAGAATGATCCAGTAAACATTAGTTGTAAACTTGAAATAAAGTTTGACATGACCTTACAAAATTTAATTACATTTAAATTTTTTAAGTATCGAAAAGGTAAATAAATAGAATCCCATTTTCAGCATATATATTTTTAGGTAAATAAATTTATGCTTTAAGGACACCACTAAAAAGTCTCTTTATTTTTCTTATTTCCCATATATAAAAATAAATCTGCTAATTCATTCATTCATTTATGGTGTCTTTAAGCTTAGGAACACGATTTTACATATTTTTGAAAACTGGTTAAAATATTTATTTTTTCGTCACCATGAAACGCATGACATTTCTGTTTCGAGTCGTGCTATGGTCATCCGGGTATTTCCAGGGAAGGACGCTACAGAGTACAGAGTCATGTTCAAGGGCAGTATGTGATTTTTTTAAATGGTAAGTTTATTTGCTAGGTGTATTTTGCTGAGTATGAGAATTTATGTAAATGTTGACAGACAGATATTAAATCGCGAGATATTTATTATAGGCTAGTTAGCCAACTAAAGTAACGGCGTGTATCACCAAACCATGCAGGCACGTAGCATCGTTTTTGAAAATGGGGGGCCAACCAGAGATTTTTTTCTCACCTGAAAAAGTTGACAAGTAAAAAAAAAAAACAAACAAAAATTAAAAGTTCCCCGAACTCGAAAATCCTATTTCGTGACTTTGGATGGGGGGGGGGGGGGGGGTTATGACCAACTTCTCGAAGCCAACTTACTCTCACTTCCAATTTTTTCCTGTACGATCCTTGATATCTCTATACTATGTTATAAAGTGGGGGGTGGGTGGGGGTCACCATCCTTTCAATGAACATTTACTATAGTCAAGGTAATGTAGGGGAACAAAGTGCCCCCCCCTCCCCCTGCGGATGCTACGTCCCTGCAAAGTTGGGATGTGGTTACTGATGTTCATCCAACATGTACATGGTCATGATGATGTATTGTTGGATAATTCACAATTTATTGCTAATTGGAAACCAAATTAAGCTTTTTTTAAAAAAAATTATGTCGGTCAATAGACGTATATTGTACCTTTTTTAAGTCGCTATGTTTAGGCCTAGAGAAAATTTAAGATAGAGATATTGCTAATTCATACTCCTAGGCCCTAACATGCGAGTATCCTTTATTGCCGAGAAATACCACATTTTTCTTTGACATATCCAAAATATGTTTTCTTTCCTGCTACACCAGTCCGGGCTATAAATAAACCCCGTCCATGGCCTTTGGTAAACAGGAAGAATTATTGCCGCTTATATCATTTCCTGATTATTCACCAACTAATCGCTAAACGAACCAACAACTATTAAAGTAATGACAATTAAAGGTCGAAAAATGTCTAAATTAATTCAATTAGAAACGCAATTTCAATGTCTTATTTTTAACTTTTGCTGGCCTATTTTTTTTCGATGTTGCTACGACCTCCTGCGTTAAAATAACATACATGTGCTTTGTCGGAACTGACAATGACCGAAACACTATTTTTCCAAGTGAACGCAGTATCATGACAGATAATAGAGAGAAAAGTATAAACCTCATCCGCTGCAGGGCTTTGGAAAACACCTGTTTAACCAATTTTTGCATGTTTTTTGCTTGTGCACGTGAACCAGCCTTCAAAATTTCCTTACAACTTGGTGGGCGGAGTTCTGTGGTTAACTGGTTAAAGCCGAGAGACTAGAGCCCAATGGTGTACTTAAACATCGATCACAGTAACTGGATGTCATTGGTCAGTGTCATTTGGATAAGAAAACTCTTTAAAAATCTTCTTCTCAAGAACAACAAACCCATGATTGGTCATATTTTAATGGAAGCATCCCCAGGACTGATATTTCTGCTTTTTCCTAGCCAGAATGCTCAGGTGAGCACATTTTCATTCATTTCATGATAAGTATTTTGAATTTCAGGTAAATATCAGTATCTCGAACATATCTAGAATACCCCGCTTATGTCGAAGTCGATAGCCGGTCCCTGCTGATTTCTCTATATTTATGATTTAAAAAACACCTGATATCTCGAATACCCCGCTCATGTAGAAGTATATTTTAAGTCCCAGGCCTTTTTTTTACCTGGCTTATCTGGAAGTGCAGCGCATTTTTCGGTCTACTGAACACACCTGGCGTTATGACTTAATTAAAACATTCTCACCAGTGGCTATTAATACTTAATTGATATCGCGATTACTTAACTTAGCGGAACTCTTTCGTGAAGGAGGTAGGAATCGTCTGTTGGATGGGGGCAATTTGCTATTCAATACAATGCAAGATCGATTATTGTAGCATTTATAAGGACAGATAAGTAAAAAATCCCGGTGGAATACCTAGCAGCCGCTAAACAATCGCTGAACCAGTCAAATATATTTTATAATATAAAATATATTTTACCAACACCAACTTGGGTGTTTGGTGTACATTAAGTCTACGACGCATAAAACTAACCTGACTTTGCTGCAGTTCAGAAATTAAATACAGACAGTACAGACAATTTTATTTATAAACAGTTATATTTTTCTATGGAACCTTAGATTAATGTATGCAACAAAGTTTCAAACTAATTACATACAGATCGTTAGATGAACTGATTTCATAGGGTCATTAAAAACGCTTTTTTATATGATGCTTGATTGAAGGATGTAAAAGAAAATTATCAATGAGAATCGATGTCTGCAAACAAATAAGTCTTACTAACAAAACAGAAAATTAAGATGAGTTGGTTTGGGACAGAAAATCCCGACTTATTTAGAGAAATACTAGTAACCAAAATAACGAAGCATGCAACCAATTTTGGCATAAAGATTTAGCAGTCTTCACAAAAACTTTTCAAACTAACTGGCCAGTTGGATCAGTGAACTTTCAAAATGTACTGGCCCACGAAAATTTTAACTGGCCCATGAATGAAAATATAAAATAAATACATTTTTATAACTGTAAATTAATACATTTACGCACTTCAACTTTTGAAATGCCGCCATTTTTTGTCCTTTGTTGTTTTTAGGTAAGTTGTTCGTTGGAAATTCGCACATTTTACGAATGTCTAGTTAATACCCTTACAGAAACTTCTGATAAGTGACTTATAAGTGATTTATTCTTTTACTTATAAGTTGTTTATTCTGGACTTACACTTCACTGATACATTTAACTAATAAGTGACTTATAAGTTACTCATTAGGATTTTATATGCAAATGAGCTACTTAACCTATAAAAGACTTATAAGCCAGTATTAGCCACTTATGCTTTATGCAGTATAGTCACTTATAAGTGACTATAAGTGACTTATAAGTCAAGCATTAACCCTTCATACTTTATCAAGTATTAGTCACTTATAAGTGACTATAAGTGACTTATAAGTGAAGTACAACACTACCTGTAAGATCTTAATTTAGAACAGAACTTCCAACCATGCAGGGGTTGCATGATATGTTCAAAGCTATTTTTTACATTTACACATGTATCTGCACTTTAGATGAAATAATCAAGTAAAAATTTTTTGGAAAATAATCACTTTCATATGACATTTCTTTGATGATGCAAACTTTACATATTAATTCAGTTTACAAATAAGAATGTTGAACAAAAAGGCAACAAGACTTAAGGACCTTGAGGCTTCTTCAAATTTATGAAATCTGAAAGCAACTGAGTCAATTGATTCAAAATTTCATGCAAAGGAAGTTAAAATAGAGAGATGATGTAAATAGAACCTACTCGTTGTACCTGATGTGAAGGTATACTCAAAATAAATCTAAAATATCCAACATCCTTTCACAGACACAAATTTGGTTTCAAATTCTTGTTGCTGATCTCTGCAGAGACAAAGTCTCTGATTGGCTACCTAGAATACCCATAGTGCTCCTTGAGAGAAGTCTAGTATAGGGTAAAAATTCTAAGTCCACACTTATACTTCGCTCATACAATACTGATCTTCACTTATAAGTGAGGTATAAGTGAAATATTCACTGATTTGTAGCTCATCTTTACTTATAAGTGAAGTATTAACAAAATCCATTCCTCACTTATACTTATTTTGACTTATAGTACACTTATAAGTAAATTTCAAAATTTATATGTGACTTATAAGTAACTAATAAGTGGATTATAAAACACTTATAAGTTTCTATTAGTTTTTTCTGTAAGGGTAGTTACTAGCTATTTCCTGTTGTTACGTAAATCATCCAGGTTATAATTATACGATTCAACAACACGTGTTTGTTCTCATTTTATACAGGTAACTCTTGATGGCTCGAACTTTGATCTCTCGAAGTTCATGATCGCTCGAAGTGAGTCTCCGGCCCTGATTTTTTTCCTAAAAAACTAAGCAAATTTACTCTTGATTTCTCGAACTCTTGATCTCTCGAAACCCTTAAACTCTCGAAGTAAAATCGCAGTCCCGCTGTGCATATTCTATTGAAATTCACCCTTGATACCTCGAAGTGGTCTTGTTTATTTAAAGTTACATAATTAGCAACTTTATCTGGACATTTAATGACCCCAGGCAGAAGACGCGGGTCT
>NW_026934363.1:0-6108 GCF_032062105.1 Saccostrea cuccullata
TTTTACGGGAAATATTGCAATTTACCATGTCCGTTGGGATTCTATGGTCACGGATGCAAAGAAGAATGTAACTGTAATGAGGAACAGATATGTGATAAGACAATGGGATGTCTAGCTGTTACAAGTGAGTATCTTATATTTAAATTACATAAATAATATACGTATTCAGTTTAAAACCATTCTGTCGAAAATATATAAGTAATTTAAACAATGATATAGAATCCTAAGTATTTTATGGTTATTCAGTTATTCGTTTTGAGGATACCTTTCGCAAGCAAAACATTGAAAAAATGGGAAAGAGCAAAAGTCTTCATTTTGTTCAAAATTTGTAATAATAATAAATTCATTAACGCACGATGATAATTGATATCTCTTCTCGGCCTTTATATACGAAAAAGGACAGGTTTTTCGAACAATCCTGCAAGGAGTGACAATTTAGTAACCACAATAATTGCTACAGGTACTCTAGTTAATTTATTAAAATCTTATTAATTTTTTTGGGGGGAGGTGGGATTGGGTGGGGTTGGGTTATGGACAGCATGCTTATTAAAAATAAGGTTGTAAGTACACTGACACTTAGATCCGGGCTTTTGCTACCTTGCAACTCTGTTAGATACAACCGAAATACAACACCGGAGATCGAAACAATTCATTGATTCCTATTAATGCCATTTGCATGTAATTTTCTACCTTAAATCTCAATTTAATTTCATAATACAGATACCATTTCTTTTAGTTTTAAAGATACTTAATTCATAATAATAAATGGTTTCTACTAGCTAGACATTGAAATTGATCAAATTATTGTGTAAATGGGCTGGTGCTGGATTATTTCCCGTAAGGCTGATTGATTGTTTGTATGTCGTTATTTTACTCATTCAGAATTTACCATATAACGGTAAAGAGCTACAGAGGACTGCATATGACAAGAGTAAATTTTGGTCCCTTAAAAACAACATTTTAGATTAATATTAAAATATGTGTACAATTGATTTTATTTTGTAGAAAAGATTGCATTGGAAATATTTCCAATACATTTTTTTTTACATTTCTATGCACTCACAGGCTATAAATGATGTCAGAAAACTAGGCATTTATTGCTGTGTTTTTCTGATGGGAAACATCGAGCGCAGCTTGGAACATGCAAAAATAAATTCTATCAGTATATATTATTGTATAGATACAATTTATCATCGAGTCAAATGCTGACTTAAGTTTTTCATACTACACGTAATTGTTAGTCCATTATTTACACACTGAATTGACCATGGATTTTCCTTTATTTCCCAATCATGACAAGGAGCAAACAGCGGGTGTGACCGGTCGATAGGGGATGCTCACTCCTCCATGGCATTTGATCCTGACTCAGACGTTTTGGAGGTCCGTTTTGCTCTGCTCTATTTTGTATTGATTAATGGACTTTCGAGTTTGAATATAATTAATTTTCCAGGTTCAATCAAGAGTGTGTGGGGACTTATCGCGGTTTTCATTCCATACACCCTGCCCTGAGGCTGAAGGCCGAAGGGTGAATGGAATACAACCAGGGCTAAATCCCCGTACACCCTTGATTGGACCTGGATAACGAATTTATTTCCCACGTACCCAAATAAATTTTTCGTAAATACGTCACAATCAACTATGTTTCAAGCTATCGATAAGATTTACTAGGTCGTACAATACATCGTGATGACATGTTATTTGCTTTTTATCATAGAGAAACTATGCATTGTGACGTCACGTTTTATCTACCCCCGGCTCAAGTCGGGTGCACAGAAATTTACACACGACTGTTACCAATCCCAGCTCGTGTTACAAGCTACATGGGAAATAATGTTCGTTATCTCCATATATGTAATACACCTTTGATAAAAATAATAAGGTTGTTCAAGTTTGCGCTCAATATTGTTTGGAACAAAAACTGCTTGAAAATAATTTGTTTTATACAAAAAATGCTATTATGACAGGAAAACACGAACTTTATGGTGTCATATTTTTAGTCGGGCTTATTGCTCAAAGAGCAATTGCCGGCTTATGTTATCCTGTTCAAGGCAGGATGTTAACCCAATAGTCGCCATTTTAAAGTTACGTGCAAAAATATAGTTACTACTCTCAACCGCTTTTGAGATAATACAAACGCTAAATAAATCAACAAAAATAAAACGAAGTTTTATCTATATAAAATAAACATTAGTAATAATGACTTTGAAAACTTCATAAGTCAAAGAACATAGTTCATTAGCGTAAGGATTTTTGATAATCAGTGTTACCGTAGTTCTCTACACATACGAGGTAAAGCAGGATAGGGAACCAGACTGGACTGTATGTTTACATTCAGCTGCGGTACCAGATTAGGATTGTAATCTCACTGTTAGTGTCTTATCATTTATATTGATAGTTTTAAAATAATTTTTTCATCAGAACATAAACGTGATTCATGTAAGAAATCCATTCTACCCTGTAAATGAGCCTGGCTCTCTGTACTTCTGAGTACTTTGATTGAAATACTAGCATTTTGATCAAATTGAAAATTACCAATAAAGGTCACATGTATAGTCATGCAAAGTAAAGCATACGACGGCGTAACCAGTCATCAGAAGATATCCCTTCTGTGGCATCTTATACAACCTTGACGTTCTAGACGTTCAATGCTCTTCCTTTGATTTGTATTGTTTAAATAAACTTTTTACTATAATACTATTTGTTATCTCTTTATTTTATTCACCTTAGAAGGGAAATTTGAAATAAAAGTTGGATTGATTGATTGTTTATTGTTTAACGTTCCTCTCGACAAATTTTTACTCATATGGAGACATCACCACTTGCCGTTGGAGAGCTGCAAATTTTTCATATACTCGGCACTCAGGGCCATTGAGCAGGGAGGGATCTTTTGCGTGCCAGAAGCTACTGCAACACGGGACATTGGTTTTTATGGTTTTTACTTCCCAAAGTGGGATTTGAACCAGCGAAGTAAGGATCAACTCCTTACTTTGCGACTCTAGAGCAGACGCTCTAAGCACTGCACCATGTGGGCGACAAATAAAAGTTGGAAATTAATTGCAGAATTACTTAGTATGGTTAATGCAGACTGACGTTTAACATACAAAGAGTTATAGAAATTTTTACACACCGAATTGTTAAAAGATATTTTTCTGTTTTGCCCGATTATGACAATGATCACTTGGTGGATGTGACCGGTCAGCAGGGAATGTTCGCTCTTCAAAAGCAGCTGATCTCATTTCTGATGTTTAATTTGAATTGGTATCATAAACTTTGGGATTAAATATTTTTCATTATCTATCTTAAAATTCCAATCAAGTTTCTCTGAAGTACTTTATTCACACTGGTAACCTGCCAATTACAATTTGAAGTGATAGAGAAAACAAGAAAAATAATGAAATACGCCTTCAACTCGTCATTTAGATATATCGACGACGCATTGTCAATTAACAATGGTAATTTCCGTTCCTACGTCGATACGATATATCCTGGTGAGCTTGAGATAAAAGATACCACAGAGTCTGACACATCTGGTTCATACTTGGATATTTTACTTGAAAAAAGACGTTCATGGTAATCTAATAATCAAGCTCTATTATAAACGTGATGACTTTAACATTTCTGTCGTAAACTTCCCTCACTTACGCAGCAATATGCCTTCATCACCTGCATACAGAGTTAAGATCGCTCAGTTGATTCGATACGCAAGACCATGCTCTACTTATGTGAAATTTCTAAAGCGAGGTAAATTATTAAAAAACAAGTTCATGAAACAAGAATATCAGCAGTATCGTTTAAAGTCATCATTTCGTGAGTTCTATGGTCTATACAATTTAATGACTTGTCAGCAAATACAATTTATTATTGAATGAAATGACTGACGTTTTTCGTACCAATTTTTAGTCCATTATATGTGCACTGAATTGACGACGGATTTTTCCGTTATTTCCTGATCATGGCAAGGTGTGTGTGACCGGTCAGCAGGGTATGCTCACTCCTCCATGGCACCAATCGCATCATCTCGGGTCTTCTGTCAGAGGTCGGAAAAACAACCTCGAATGTATTAACATCACCGGATGTTAAAAATTTATACATCTTCATGTTTATTCAAATATAGGATAGACGGATTTAGAAGTCTCTTCTATAGTATATTCTAAATAATATCATTACATTGAATAAATTTAAGGAAGCTCTAAACACTATCAGAAACTGTTTTTTGGACTTGGAGAAAAATATATCATATAAAGATATGCATATTGAGACTTTTTCATACATTTAGAATATAGGGTACGAGCCTTATTTGCGCAGGAGAAATGTTCAAAGACAATGGACTATTTGTGAGAAGAAATCATTGTTGCTCACTTACATTTGGAAACATTAATGAAAATAATTAATTAATTGCCTTACTCTTGGTCTTATATAATGCTAAAAACGTTTAAATCTATTATAAATTATTTAATTAACGGTAAATAGCAATTTCTTTAATCTTTCTTCTTAGGGCAGATCACTCTAACTGCATAAAACTACCCCATAAATAGAGCTCTTTAGTGTGCAGTGTTTAGAGCATCCTTAAACTCCATATGCCACAGATAAAAAGTCTTTATGCATTTATTTCAAAGATCGTGAAAAAGGAGGGTTGTCATGGCGTCTACCATATACATCCGCTGGTCGGAAAGGCCCGAGAAGTTGCGATTGCCATGGCACCTGATCCTAACTCTGATGTTTCGGAAGTCCGTGTTTGCTCTGCTCTTATTTTGTATTGTTTTATGGACTCTCATATTGAATACTGTTCGTTATCTCATTATCCTTCTTCTGACATGAAACATTTTTTAAAAAATACAACTAAAAAAATTGCACTGTAAAAAGATCTTTTTGTGAGTTTTTCAACTTATTACATTCTTTTCTACTTATATTTAAATTTTTTTTTTTGAAAAATACAGGTTTTTGGATATAAAATAATGCATTTAAATGTTCAAAGTCTAGGTATGGACTTTAAATCATCTATTCTTGATCAACATTACGATAGTATTTCACAGAGCTATACGGCCGGAAGATCCTTGACTGGGTCACGCCAGATTTTTTTATGGTGGAATTTTCTAAACTTGATTGGTTAGCATATTCACTCTCTTTATAATTTTCCCTTTCAGCATAAATGTCTTCATGTGATACAGATTGTAAATTCGGTTTCGTGAAAGTATAGTCATTCATATTGACAGAATACTTAGAAGGCAAAGTACATGTACGCATCGTTTTAAGTTGTAATCGAGAGTAGATATCAGAGCATCCTCCATAATATCCCAGGTCTAGAGAGCTAGAAGTTGAATCCTGGACTTTTCCTCGGCGTTGTTTTTGTACACTCATGCACGCCTCCATCATCTTTGACCTGCTCTGCATATTGACATTTTCTGGTCGAACCATTCTCGTATTTTCAATCATTCGAGATTCGCGTACGTCATTATAAATACATTCGCCTTGTTCCTGCTGCATCGAACATGCATTTCCTGAGAAAAAGAGAGGAAAGTCTTATTCTGATACAATCTGAATTAAAGAAAATAAGGAAAAAAACATACCTGAAGGTGAAGATTCTGTAACATTAGTATTGGTATTTGATCCATTCTCCGTTCTAAAAGTTGGATACAAATATTAATATATAGAAAAAAGTTAAAATGAAGTTAAAGGAACCATTTAATTTTTAATGATAAAATTATATAATTTAAATATACTTTGGTTCCCACAATGTACGGATATGTGGAGGTAGCGGATATTCTGAATCAACAGTTAAACAAGACATAATAACATTTTAATTATCTGTTATGGATTGTGAACTGTGGATATCTGCGTCCGGATATCTAAGGTATACTGTAATTTAAGTATATCACAATTGAAAAAAATAGGAACTCAAAATTAATACTGAGCAAGAACACCGCAAATAATGATTATTATGGATTGTGAACTGTGGCTGCTTTCTTCTGATCTATTATAATCACCTTTAGTTATATCTTAAATTCCTTCTAAGGGAAGGATATAGAGATAACGAACAGTATTCAATATCAAAGTCCATAAAACAATACAAAATAGGAGCAGAGCAAACATGGACTTCAGAGGTGGGGT
>NW_026934364.1:0-60173 GCF_032062105.1 Saccostrea cuccullata
AGCGTGACAGTGTGTTGTGTGAATTCATCTAAGCGTGACAGTGTGTTGCATGTACTTGTGTTAGCTAGACAGTGCGTTGTATGAACTCATATTAGCGAGACTGGGGTTTTTGAAAAACGTGTTAGCAAGACAGCGTGTTGTGTGAACTTGTGTTAGTGAGACAGCGTGTTTGTGAATTTGTGTTAGCATGATAGTGTGTTGTGTGAACTCATGTTAGCCTATATTTTGTTGTGTAAAATTGTATTAGCGTGACAGTGTGTTGTGTGTTAGTGTGACAGCGTGTGGTGCGAACTTGTGTTAGTGCGAAAGTGTTTTTCAGTGTTGTGATGGCGAGCTGTGTGATAGCCTAATGGCGTCTTTTGTGTGGTAAGATGGCACGCTTTTATGAAAGTGCTATTGAGCTTTAGCAAGTGGCCCTATCTGGACCGCCATTATGTTCCCCAAACAAAGTTGGGGAACATATTGTTTTTACTCTGTTTCTTATTAGGTTTCCCGTCTTCAGCGGAAGACCTTACTGTTATTCTTAGGTTTCTTTTCCACTATTTTTATTTTTAAAGGCTTCCGTCTTCAGCGGAAGACCTTACTGTTATTCTTAGGTTTCTTTTCCACTATTTTTATTAGGTTTCCGTTTCCAACGGAAGACCTTATTGTTTTTTTTAGGTTTCTTTTCCACTATTTTTCTTATTATTATTTTTTTTCTTACCGATTTTGTGCACGCGATTTCCCGGAAACGGCTTGATGGATTTTTATGAAACTTTCAGGTCTGATAAACATAAAAAATCTAGAAAAAAAATTTTTTATTTTGATGACGTCACTTCTGGTTGGAGATTTTCGCGTTTTTGTCTTTTTTAGGGGGTCACTTTGTCCGGCAATGTTCTCAAAAACCGTTGAAAAGAAGTATAAATTTTCAGTGATGATAGAGCAACCTTTGGAGAAGTGAATTCAGTATATCATTTTTACCGGAAGTACGAGGCGACGCTCGATATGGCGCGAAAATAGTCCTATCAAAAATTTAAAATTTTTGACACCTTTTCAAAATAACTTTTTACCTAGAAATATTTTGTTAAGACATGTAGAACAGAAGAAGTGTAGAATTACACGATCTTTCAAATGGTATCTCGAAAAAAGGGCTGGTCCCTAAATTAAAGGGCCGGGGGGGGGGAAAGTATTTCCTTTATATCTCAAAAGTATTGAGAATTTGTAATAAGTCTAAGAAGCAAAGTTGTACAAAATGTCAAGTTTTATCTAATAGTGTCGTTGAAATACGTCCGGCACGTCACTTCCGGTCAAACCGGAAGTAGTCAAAAATTGCATATTTTCGCTGTTCTTGACAGGTTTTTGGATATCATATGTCTCTGGAACCTTAAATTTTAATTTTCCGTGTGACGGACTTCCGGCCAAAGGGGAAGTTGCCAAAAATGGCTTAATTTTGCAATAATTAACATAAATTTGGAGGATTCAACCATTTTTAGACTTCGTTTGTCTTTTTTTCTTAAAAGAAAGTTACTTCCGGTCAAACAGGACGGAAGACCTACTCGTTGCTTTGCAAAGTGGCTTGTTATTATTATTATTGTTTTTTTTTACCGTTTTTTGTAGCAGTTCTAAAACGGCCGCTGATTTTCAAAAAATTTCAACTATAGAGCATGAAAAAAACAGATATATATTTTTTTGTTTTGATGACGTCACTTCCGGTTTGAGATTTCCGCGTTTTAGTGATTTTCAGAGGGTCACTTTGTCCGGCAGTTTTCTGAAAAACCACTCAAAAAGAAGCATGAAATTTTCAGTGATGCTAAAGCAATCTTTGGAGAAGTGAATTTCGTATATCACAACCACCGGAAGTACGAAGTGCCGACGCTCGCTATGGCCCGAAAATAGTCCAATCAAGAATTTCAAAATTTTTAACACCTTTTCTGCAATAACTTTTTACCTAGAAATATTTTGTTAAAACATGTAGAACAAAAAAATATAAAATTCCCAAGATCTTTCAAATGATACCTAAAAAAGGACGGGCCCCTTTAATCGGGGGCCAGGGGCCAAATTTTTTTTTTTATATCTAAAAAAGTATCTAGAATTTGTAATGCGTCAAAGAAGCAAAGTTGTTCAAAATGTCAAGTTTAATCTAATGGAGTGTAAAATTTACGTCCGAGCTCACTTCCGGCCAAACCGGAAGTAGTCGGAAAACGCGTTTTTTTTGCCGTTCTTGAAAAGTTTTTGGGTTTACCTATGTCTCGGGGAGCAAAAAAAATATTTTTTCCCGCCCGTGTGTCACTTCCGGTCAAACCGGAAGTAGCATAAAATGGCTTATTTTGAAGGTTTTGATGAAAATTGAAATTTTAAAGTCACTGGAGACTACTAACCATTGCTTTTTTTTGTTCAGTCACTTCCGGCACTTCCGGTCAAAACCGGACGGAAGACCTACTCGTTGCTTTGCAACGAGCTTTGCTCTAGTTATTATTGTTTTTTTTCTTACCGATTTTGTGCACGCGAGTTCCAAAACGGCTCGTCATTTTCATGAAACTTTCAGGACTGATAGAGCATGAAAAAAACTAGATATATGTTTTTTGTTTTGATGACGTCACGTCCGGTTTTGAGATTTCCGCGTTTTAGTGATTTTCAGAGGGTCACTTTGTCCGGCAGTTTTCTGAAATAAACCAACACAGAAGCATGAAATTTTCAGTGATGCTAGAGCAAATTTTTGGAGAAGTGAATTTCGTATATCACAACCACCGGAATACGAAGCGCCGACGTTCGTTTTGGGCCCAAAATAGACCTATCAAGAATTTCAAAATTTTTAACACCTCTTCTACGATAACTTTTTACCTAGAAATTTTTTGGGAAAACATGTAGAAAAAAAAAAGTATAGAATTCGAAGATCTTTCAAATGATATCTTGAAATAAGGGCTGGCCCCTTAATTTAGGGGCCGAGAGGGGCCAAGTTTTTCCTTTATATCTCAAGAGTATTTGGAATTTGTAATACGTCAAAGAAGCAAAGTTGTTCAAAATGTCAAGCTCAATCTATTGGAGTCGTCAAAATGCGTCCGTCGTCGTCACTTCCGGCCAAACCGGAAGTAGTCGGAAAACGCGTTTGTTGCCGTCCTTGACAAGTTTTTGGGTTACATATGTCTCTGGAGGATAAAAAGAAATTTTTCCCGCCCATCGTCGTCACTTCCGGTCAAACCGGAAGTAGCAAAAAATGGCTTTTTTGAAGGTTTTGATGCAAAATTGAAATTATACAGTCACTGGAGACTACTTAGCTCATTGCTTTCTTTTGTTCCATAACTTCCGGACTTGGTAAAACCGGACGGAAACCACCGTTGCTTTGCAACGAGCTTTGCTCTAGTTATTATTATTTTTCTCCTTCCTGGGCACTTTTTTGTCCGCGAATGATCTCGAAAATCAACCCAATAAGGTGAAATGTTTTTAGGGTCAGTAGACATGTTATGTAGATTTGTGGAACGAAGGTCATTTTGCGCGCACGTGCTTGCAAGAGCGCGCACGTGCAACACGTGAATAACCAATATAATGATAGTGCCGTAACTTTTTATTTTTTGATGAAATGTTTTGAAATTCATAATGTAAGGATGTATTAGTAATATAAACAAGATGACGTGGTCAATTGGGGAAAATCTCACGCGCATCACGTGCGCTACGCTCTGATTGGCAAACTTAAGTCTCAATATTTTTTTGTTTTTTACGAAATCCTTTGAAATTTTGAACATAGCCAATTATTAGGATATCCTACAAAATGATATATAGGAATTATCATGAAATCACATGCATGCACGTGCGCTGCAATCTATTGGCAAATTTTAAATAGCTATAAATCCCTTGGTTTTCAACCAAACAGGATGGGATTTGGAACATAGATAGATATAACACTTCACAAGAAGATATGGTCACCATGCACATGCATACACGTGCGTGTACAAACACTGCAATCTATTGGCTGAAACTTTAAACAGCTATAACTCCCTTGGTTTTCAACCAAACAGGTTGTGATTAATGAGCTTTTTTTTTTTATACTTTTGGATTAAATATTTAAGATTTAGCATATTAAAATATATAGATTGTGTAGACAATATGATATGTCATTACGCACATGCATTCATGTGCGCAAGTGTGCAATGATAAAATTTGAATGAACATGGTACGCTTCTGGGTAAACGTTGTTAAAGTCTTAAATGCATAGAGTTTGTCTTAATTAATTACAGGGAATATGACTATAAAAGGGAGTTGGGGAGCGTTTGGGGAACATCTGTAACGGTCCCCCGTTACAATTAGCACAAGTTATGAATGTTTTTGTGATACAATTCAGAAGATCATTTATAAACACCGACATTTGCTTTTGCAGAAAGAGCTAGAAAAGCTTATTATGCTATTAAAACCAATTTTCCAGCTAATACAAATTTTTCTGTCAAGACAATGCTTAAACTTTATAGATCTATGATTACTCCAATCTTAACTTATGGTTCGGAAATCTGGATAGCAGACTACAAATGTGATTTAATATCCTCAGATCATTTCCCATTTGAAAAAATACAACTCCAGATTTTTAAAGACATTTTGGGTGTTCATAGAAAATCATCTAATATTGCTGTTCTATATGAGTTGGGACAGTTCCCACTATTTTATTTGTGTTATGAAAATATGTATAAATTTTATTTTAGACTGAAAAACTTAGAGAGAGAAAATGATCATAATGACCAATTAGTGGTGTCTGCATTTAAGGAAGATAAAACACTGGGGTCTAGAATATCTTGGCAAAGAAAACTTTACACTCTACAACAGAAATTGTCTTTATCTTCATTGGACATATCACATAAAACTTTAAAATATAAATTAGAGGAACATTACAGAAACAAAATCAGTGAACAATTAAAGAACATTTCTAAATCAAATTCTAGGAAATTAACTTTTTATAGTTATATAATTGATTTAAATGAATATAAATTACAAATTAAAACTATCTAGAATTACCATTGAAGAAATCTGAAAGAACAATCCTAACAAAACTAAGAATTAGTGCTCATACACTACATATTGAAATGGGGAGATACTCAAGGCCACCTATTCCTAGAGAAAAACGTGTATGTCATTTTTGTAAATTTTTTATTGAAAATGAAAACCATTTTGTTCTTTATTGTCCTAGTTATGATCAATGTAGATTACAATATTATGATATATTTAATGCACAATGTTACATGAAGGAAAACCCTATTATTGACATTATCAATCCTACAAGTATTAGAACTGCTAGGAGAGTTTGTAACTTTTTGAAAAAGTGCTTTGATATTAGGAAAGAAAACCCTCAACAAACCTGATATGCTTTCTTTGATATTTTATTTTATGTATGTTAATTGTTGTATTCATGACTATATGCCAATGTATGATGGTGTTGTCAATAAATGAATTGAATTGAATATTAAGTCTCAGAACGTCACGTGAACTGGCATGGCTGCCGAGTAGAGCGACTGCTAAACACGCAGAGTTATTTTACAAGTTTTGCGCATTTAACGGTCTATGTTGTTGACAGTGAATACAAATTTCGTCTTATTAGAAGTAAGTTGAATGTAAAAACAATTCATTTTGCCTGCAGTCGCCCCCATTAAAAAGTATTTGTACCATTACGGAGATGCTGTGGAATTGTAGCCCTCTCCAGAAAACATCAGATTAAAAAAATCGGAGAGGGCTACATTATTGCAGCTAGGCATTATGTTATATATAATCTGTGAAAGTGTCATTAAATTTCATATTCAGTGGTATACATGTAGGAGGAGTTGCGTATAAGAGATGGATTCCCTTCAATATTATAGAAAAAATGACAGTGTCCGTGTTTTGCTATGGGAAACCCGAAATATGTATCCGATGAAAAAGTAAAATAGGAGGTGCACAATGACACTATGTAAGAAATATTTTGGGAAAATCTCATCAAATTTCATTCAGTGGCATAAGAGGAGCTGGCGTAAGATGGACGGACGAAGGAAAGAAGGAAGGACGGACGGACATCCCGGTCACTAAATACCTTCCCACTTTTCAAGCGGGGGTAAAAAAATTGAAGCACCTGCTTGACAAGCGGGGGGGGGGGGGTATATAGTGATCGGGATGTCCGTCAGTCTAGCTGTATGTCTATTATTCTTTGGGTTGTCTATCTCTTTCAGTGTCTCAACGTTATTGCATGTTGACAACTTACACGAATGATCACGTTACACGAATAACGCACGATTAAACCTGTTACACGAACGATCCTTCATGTATACGATTCTACACGTTACACGATAGCTTGGTCCCCTGGCTCATCCTTACCAAGGCAGGAGGGGGCCTAGTGACGCGGAGTACACGAAGCAAAACAGGGAGAGGGAACCAGGCTAGTTACACGATTGCTAACCAAACGGACGATTCTGAATCGCGCAAAATAGTTTTTTAAAAAACATATTGTCAAGCGAAACGCTTGTTTAACAAATAACATTCCGATAAAAACTTACATAACGAAATTTACAATTTTCTTAATGCACGACCACACACACGATTAAAACCGCAAACGATTGAGTCTGATACACGCACGATCACGAACGTTACACGAAAGATCACACATCTAATTTCACGAACGATCGGATATTCTACACGATTGGTTTGTAAACAATAACGTTGCAGTCACTGTATCCGCAACTCCTCTTATACGATACCACTGAAAGAAATTTAATGAAACTTTCAGAGAATCTTTGATACATAGTGCCATTGTGCACATCCTATTTAACTTTTTGATCGGGTACATATTTCGGGTTTCCCCCATTCTTTATATAATATTGAAGGGTACCCATGCATCTCTTATCCGCAACTTCCTCTATACAACTGAATCAGAATGATACTTTTGCAGTCTCTTTGTTAGTTTTATTGAGTACATCCTTTTTTTACTTTTTGATCTAGTTAAAATATTGTTTAGATGATAATTTGAATGCATAACTATTTACACAGCCTATCCCCGCTTAATGTACATTATACATGCACCTACCCTACAGTATACTATTTTCCCTTCCACTCACCCTCCCTATTTCAACTCTTTTAGCTTTTAATATTGTATACTCTGCACAAAATATATATAACACATCATGTTTCTTTATGATCGGTGTTCTAGAGGACAAAGAATGTTAAGTAATCTGAAGTACAAATGTAGGCGTTATATTGATGATCGAGGGGGAAACATCGACTCAATCTCCCATGCAGAGTTGTCGTTCGTTCCTCTCTCAGACACCTCTGCAATGGGCTCACGTCAAGATTTTTGACATAGCGTATAAAACATTATATTTGCAGGATTGTTTCAAATTAAATTAATAGTTATGGATTGATTTAGTAAATATCTATCTCAAAACTCAGACATAAGCGTAGAAATTGAATTATAATGAATTAAATCAATCGCATTATTTCTCGTGTTTATCACTGTGATGTACGTGAGCCAATGACAGAGGTGAATGTATGAGCCGATGGTAGAGAGTGACATCGACTATGTCACCTGACAGCAAAGTAGATATAAAAAGCCATTAATTTCAGAATGCTGTGTGCTAGCTGGTACCATCAAGTGTTCTGTAAGGTTTTGAATTATTTTTTCGATTTAAAAATACCAAAATTTTAGGAAACTTCAAACACAAAATTAAGGTAATGTTTATTGATTTCACATGAATTATACACTTAATTATTCATTCCAATTTGTTATTTAATTATTTACTAGTATTATACAGTTGTTGACTGGGGTTAAGGGCAACAGTCGATCTGTCGGATCAGTGTGCAAACTGTTGCCCAAGGGCGAAGGTCGCGGGCAACAGTTTGCACACTGGTCCGACAGGTCGACTGTTGCCCGAGACCCCTGTCAACAACTGTTTTGTTATACTCCTACCAAATTAAATTCATATATTTAACAAAAGTAAAATTGTTTTGGGAGAGAGAGAGAGGCTTTATCATGTTTATGTGTATTTATATCAACAATCATGGATCATAATCTTTTCTTTCATGATATAATCTTAAATTTTTTTCATTAAATCTTAAAATGTTCAAGGTAAAAAGCATCGGATAAAAAAATAGTTTGAATGAAGAATCAAATAATTTTAGCAACGTTGTTCACGGTATAAAAAAAATGATTCTTTCTTTAGGACAAAATGGCAACAAATGGCACACTTTCATTTAGTTGATCTCCACGTTCGCCTAGATGTTATGTAATCCATCGCGCTTATCCCACGGTGCCTATCGAGGTCACTAGTGTACAGCCACTTGTTGTTGTAAACAAAGCAAGTGTCTGCATACTCTGTGATCGTGTATAAAATCCATTGTGTACAAAGACCCATCAATTAATAGAAAATTGTGTTTTTAATTAATCGAATCAATAAGAATAATTCACGATTGTACTACACTAAATCACAATTTCTAACACTGCATAAAATCATTTTGAATTTTGATCTTTGGCCTGTTCACCCAAAATTGTTTCTCTATTCCGTGTTAATGTATTTTATTAAAATTGTAATTGAAAAGGGGCTTCGGCAAATAATAATATAATTATTGATGGAAGTCTTGAGATAGGTAATGTACTATATGTTCGTTTTATTTTTACCATCACTCTTTTGTTTCTCCATTATTTTTTTAACATGTGTGGCCACAGAGAGCCGCAGGCATGTCGAATGTTAAAAATATAAAGATATTGAGCTGATTTTTTATATGTGGGTGTATCTTGATGAGTTACAGATCAAGTTTGAATATCGTTCCGATTCAATGATTTTTTACGGAATAAAGGCCGATTCAATTTTTCAAGGTTTTCCGCACTTTTCTCCTAAACGCTTGCAGATATTGAGCTGGTTTTAAGTATAAGCCTTTACCTTAAATAGTAAAAGATCAAGTTTGCATTTCGTTCTGCTTAATTGAATTTTGAAGGAAATACGGTATTTTTATTTTTTTAATTTTATAATTGGGTTAAATATAGGGTTCGTGATGCACTACATTTATGTCGTGATGCACTGAATTTATGTTCTAAACGAGATTACTTGTCATGAATTGAAACTTGCTGGATAGCTTTTATAAATTGATTAATTATAGATCAAGTTTGCATTTCGTTCTACTTCATTGATTTCTGAAGGAATTGTGGTATTCTTATTTTTTTTTTAATAATTTGGTTCACAATAGGGTTCGTGATGCATTAGATTAATGTCGTGATGCACTACTGGATCAATCGGCAATCCTCGGCTGACTCCGCTACGCTCCATTCAATTCATTATGTGCGAGGTACGAGTCATCTGAGGAACTCCGAGTGCTACTGGATTAATGTATCATGATTTGAAACTTGCTAGATACCTTTATAGTGACAAATATGGATAAGTTTGATTTTTTCTGGTATAAAATTGTTGTTCAACCATGTAAAATAAGCTGTTCTGATCAAAGCATATGAATGTGTGTGTCAAATAGCATTCAAAGACGTCAAGAGTCTTTCTTTGTAAGGCAGATCCAATACATTTCATTCATATTCAAGTAATTACTTAAATGTCCATATTTAGGTAACAATTTTTCATACACAGGCTCTAATAAAATGACACCCGAAAGAGAAAAGAGAGTCCTGGTAGGGGACATGTATTGCTTATGCAATACTCTCAGAATGCTTGTTCATTATATCATCTCGAAATAAGATGTGACATTTCAATTTTAATCGGATTATTCCATTCATTAAAGAATAGTTTTGGGCTTTATTTAGTTAAAATTGGCCAAGAAGAAATAGAAGGTGTAAAAAAAAATTACAGACAAATAGACAGACAGGAATAACAGAGGAATTGTCAACGCAAAACGGGTGATCAGAAAATTTTACTTTGAGCCTTCAGGTCAGGTGAGCTAAAACATCGCATTGCTTCCTCTTTCCATGAATAATTAAAAATTTTTCTACAGCATCCACCATTACTCAAACTTTTATTTAAATTCGTCTTTTGAATATTACAAATCATAAAATGGCATGATTTAATATATAATATAAGATTGTATTCAAGTAACTTTCACTTTAATGGACCTTATAAATGTTTTGACTTATTTCGATTGAAATACATCAGATGTCAAGACTCCTTGTTAGAAGATCTTAATAAAAACCGCAGCCCAACTCTTATTTTTGTGTACAAAAAAGCATATCTTCACTTTTAATTTAATATTTAAACTAAATACAAATGTACAAAAAGTGAAATGTCCATTAAGAATCTAATTTATCTACTGGACTTTTAAAGAGAAAATAAAGGTCATTGATCCATAGGCACTATTTTTATTTCCAACAGGTGGTACATATATGCTTGCATTTTGAAATTCCATGATTAATAGCCAGATTTTGAAAAGCGTTCGGATTAATTTTTTTCCTCTTGTTCAATCAAATACATGATCATGGCTCCGGCTATTAGGATTTGGATATTTTTACTCAGTCTCATCCATATATTAGGTAACAGTTATTTAATTATTTTAAGCAACTCATTTTTTATTCGTGTTAATTTTCCCCGTAAATATTATTTTCATGTTATTACCTTCTTTAAATTAAGGGTAACGTATTCGAGAATCAATTATAAAAATCCACAATTATGGTTTAGTTAATTGTTCAGCATTACAAAAAGATAAAACTTTATAAATTGTTTTTAATATGTGATTAATACTGGAACTGCATATATATGATTTTCTGTTTTAATGATTTCTGAAAAATGGATATTTAACACAAACACTTAATTATTATAATAAGCTCTGTACAAATTGTTTTAAGTATTTTCGGAAATCAATTGTCTTAAATTTTACGTATAGATAATTAAATAATGTTTGCTTCATGAGAAAAAGGATCAATTTTTATTAATATAATGTGATGGGTAGTGCAATTAGTTTCCATTCTTCATTCACTGAATGAATGAAAAAAAATTTAAATCAGGACATTATAAATGTACATCTATACAGCTGTAGATTTAAAAATATAAAACAGGAAGCTTTTTACCCTCATGGTCAAAATAAATCTCAATATTATTATTTCACATTGAAATAGATTAAAATAATGTTTCGAAATCCAAGGCATGTACAGAGAAAAGAGAGGGACAGGGTTCAGGTATTTTAAAATATCTTAAAATTCACGAAGTTAGCGATCAAGAAGTATACAGTTACTTCACGCATTCAGATATTTGTCCTGTACAAGTGTGTGAAGTTCACTTAAGCACACAATTCTCTATTGAAAAGCTATTCATAACTCTTGCTTTCTTAAGGCATTTAAACTCGTGGGCAATGTAAACGAATGTTCCTTAGAAGTGTTTATATTCATTTACCTTTTAATATCAGTATGCATAAAATAAATATTTAATATTACAAAGAAAGAATGAAAATATTCATTAAAATTTAGTCAGAGGTGATGAGAAAGAGAATGACGAATGAAATATTTAAAATTTAAATCTTAATATTCATGTAAAGCTATATATAACTATCTAACATTGTATCAAGATTTTAAAGATTTTTAATCTATTGAAACAAATTCTAAATGGGGTGTGAGTGCAGGATCCCCCTTAAGATTCCCTTCCAGACCATGCATTGACAACTTCCCTGCTAGAATGGTTCAATTCATTTATAACTCTCTATATCTCATTGTTTGAAAATTGGTTTTTTTTCTTTCAGGTAACGATTTAGCATTAGCTGGGTATTATTGTTACTACTCTGGATATAGTGGATACTATTGCTATTACTACTATTCATACAGTGACGTAGGTACCATTGCGGGGGCTATCGTAGGAGGTATAATTTTCACCGTCATCGTTGTTGTCGTTGTCATCATCATCTGCTGTAAGAAGAAGAATAGACCTGGACAGGTCATTCATAATACACCTGCAGTCAACACAGTGACCACAAGTGAGGAACCAAATTATTATAATTTATATCTCTTTTCCTTTAAATCCGAATTTAAACTCTCTGTGGCAGGTATAGAATATTATAGGGAATTTCTTTTTAATACTTCATGGTCAAGTGATATCTATAAGTAAAAAAAAAACACTGTGACCACAAGTAAGGAAGCAAATCATTGTAATCGATTTGGTTTTTTTTTCTAATCGAATTTAAAGCCCCCTAGTGGTTTAAACTGAACATTATATTGAATTTCCTTCTCTTTCTTCGAGGTCACGAAATATAAATTCTGAAAAACGTTCAAAGAAACAATACAATAATTTGAGCCCAAATTAAGAGAATTAGGCCACCTAATGGGACCAATTTTAAGGAAAGTCGTATATCTGAAAAATTCTGAGACGGTTGTTAGGCAAAAATCCACATGAATCAAAAATTAAGCATCAAACATTAAAATTGACCCCATGAAATTTATCTGTTACAGAGGGACTTTTGGAGGAAAATAAGCTTACCTCTGGTTAATGACACATACTTCACAATACAATAGTTAATGATTAATTTTCTATAGTTTCTTATTTTGAAATATGCTAACTGCTTGATGCAGAGGAAAGAAAATGAAGCATATGTTGAAGCATATGGTAACCCCAAAATATTCTATAAATAACCAAACCGTTTTAGTGTTTTTTTTTATTGACCTTTTGAATTATTATTACTCAAAAATATGTTAATATAAAGAAGAAATATCAACTCCTTGTAAATAATTGTTACACCTACCTGAAATGAATTACTTCTTGCAACATTATATGAAAAATATTTTTCTATTAACAGCTCATTACGGACAGCCAGGGTATGGACAGCCACCTCCTAGTTACGGACAGCTACAGTCAGGATTCAATCAGTACAATCAGTATCCACCACCACCTGGTGGTAACCCCGCCTACCCTCCACCACCCCCACCCCAATACTAACCAATGAAAATATCTTCTTATATATAAATGTATTTTTCTCACAAGTGCCATTCAATTACTGGGAAATCACGAATTTTCGAGGTTTTTGAGGTATGAAATGTTAATTATCATAAATATAACTACTTAACGATTCCACCGCGTACATTTTGATTCCTCCAAAATATGTGATTTTACAGTATGGTTATATTTTAAGTTTTAATTATTGGTATGCAAAATATTTTAAACGGATTCGTAGTTCTCTTCGTACTGATGTATATGAGGCTTGAATAATTTTTTTGCAAGAAATATATCATTAATAAATACTCAATAAAGCAAATATACAATCTTTTGTATTGATTTCCACAAAACTTTAATGGTACATTTAGTGATTAATCATAATTAAATTCAGTTGTTTATTCAAGTCAAAATGATGGTGATGTGCTTTTATGTCCACTTTGTAACTTGTTGATACAATAGACTGTATTCATTATTTTTTCAAATAGTATAAATACCATATTTTGAGATCAAAAAAAATATTTTCTCTTTGAATCTTTATTTTCATAAAGGGTTCATTATTCAAATATATAATGTTTTTTAATATATGCTCGTATCATAATACCCGGGGCACACGAAATATGGTTTATTCACTTTAAAAAGATTGCACACAATTAGTTTTGATATGTTTTCAACGCCCATCCCCCACTCAAAAAATATATCGGAATCTTATATTGTATTTCCAGACTACTTAAGCTGATTTCAATAAAATTTAATGAAATTGCAGAAAAATGTATGTGCTTTAAAGGACGAATTTTCTAGTTGAGTTAAGAAGAGTACATGCTTAATTACCAACTGTTATAATGTTTACATGGACTTTGAATTAATTCAAATGGATGATAATTTCATATGAAATTGACAAATACTCTCTTATCGCCATTGTACCATATAGACTTTACGATAAAGAGGCTTCCCTTTTTCCTATATGTGAAACATGCATCATAAATATTGTGCTTAATTTTAAAATATAATAGGCGATCGTTTTGTTTATAGGCCGAAGTCCTAAATGCTCAATTCTATTTTCATGCATACATAATTTCGTACATCTCAATGTAAAACCTCACTTAAGTTGATTTTGAGAATTAGATTCCGTTTCATAACGAGGTTATAATTAGTTATGTACCCCACAATTCGAATTTTTTAGCACAAGAAACAAGATTATTTCTGATTTTACCCCATCATACTATTATTTCAGTGGCTCTACGAACTGCCTTATAAGAGACATCCTGGTATATTTTCCTTTGAATTCCCCTTCGTAACAATTACATAGCAGTCATTGCAAAATTTAAATAAAAAAAAATAGAATAGTTAGTAGCGTTGATTTTTTTCAATTATTCCGGACCTGCGAAGTGTATATTTGATTCTTACAATTTTTTTGTTGCCTAATTTAAAGCAAAAAGAAAGGCGATCAGTGATCCGTTGATTCCATAAATTATTATGCAAATGAATTTTCCACTAGGGGTATATATAACTGGAATTCTACATTCTATATTTAGTTTTTTAAATTGCGTATTTTAAAGCTGAATCTGAAGACCATATTTAAATCTAATTCATAATCATGTCTCAGGTCTCTAAGATTTGGGTATTTTTTCTCAGTCTTTTCAACATTTTAGGTAAGTATTTTATTCTTTTTTTTTAATTGAATTCAAGTGTTTAGTATAATTTAGTATTAATTCATATCTGTCGTTTAACAACACTAGTGATATTTTACATTTACAAAGATCTTCAATATAAAAAATTCCATTAAAGTCTGTGTTAAAATGTTTTCCTTTTCTGTATTAATTAAATTTTAAAATCAAACTTAAGAAAACAAATTTCATTATTTAACAATAGACAAAATTAATTTGTTTTTTGTTATAATATTTGTTCATTTCAAAAACTACATTAGCTTTTTTTCATTTTTTGTCCTTCAACTTATTCGCCACACAGACATTTTGGTCTGCGAAAGATTTTTATTTTTGTTTAGAAATATTAAGATAAATATAATTTAAAATACTTGTCAAATTCATTGATTCAATAAATCTCAATGTCGTTAACAAATATAGAGAACGTCAAATTAACATAATTTCCAAGGCAATAAGAGGCACCCAAGGGGTAATGGGAGATAAAATCGGTATTTTGAAATGTATTTAAAAAAGACCAGGAAGTACAATAGTATAGAGTTACTTCATCTATTCAGGCATTGGTTCTGAAAAAAATATAGATAAACACTTCTTCTGAAGATAAATCGATCAATTGTGACTACCGGTAGTTTTTTTCTTCAAGGACTTTAAATCTTTTGTGTTCCAATATTGTTGCTTATCATGGCGTACAGACCCCTACTAATGTTATTGTGATTTAAATTCAAGACACGTGGTTTAGGTTTTCCTATTTAAAGGTTATATGTTAGAGATTTTATAAATAAAATTTGCATTAAACAGGAAATTGCTTAGTCTGTTTCACGTGAAAACATGTCCTGTGTAAAATATGTTTCCAGACCTTTCCAAAAGACCTTTCATGATTTCTAACAGAAATGGGTGGCTAAAGGGCGGGGGTAAATAAAAATTAATACATCTTATCATAGTTTACTGCAAAAAATACAGCTCAATAGCGACCGCTGGTAAAAAAAAAGTGTAATATCATCTACACTGACAAACCTTTGTTTGCCTTATATGGCTATTGCTATTAATGCGCACAGAGGATCTTACCACGAGCAACTGACCAATTGTTGATTGAATACGTTTTCGCCAAATACATGCTACTTCGAACACGTGGTTCAGGTCAACCTATGATCATGTCAATGGAGTGTAAAATAAAAAAAATGTTCTTATGAACAAAATGCAAACATTAGAAACTATGAAAGATATCACGGGCGTTTTTAATTTGTTGTTAACTTGAGAAAATTATGTTTTATAAAATGTATGTATTACGTAGTTAGTGTCATGTTCAGAACACCAGCATTTCAAGGGTAAGGAAAAAGGAGCAGCTTCTCGTATGCAATTAAATGGACAAATAAGTTTTTACTTAACTATACCTGTGATCACATGTGTTGGCCAGGGAATCTACTTGACAATTGTATTCATCGATAGTACAATAAAGGAATTTATCAAGCGTAAAATTAATTCCTGTAGTATTCATAGTAACCCATAATGAAATTCTCATTCAGCTGATTTGTCAGTTAAAGTCACATTGGTGCCTCATGTGCTATTCTGACGCCAAAAAATATAATCCCGTTTTCCATGTATTTAATTCATGACAGCAGAAACTTGTATCATAGAGAATACTTATAATTTAAACTTGAATGAATTCAAGAGAGATTTGTTGAAGTACATTTCTACAGAATTATATTATAGGGTGGTGAAAACTAAAACGCAGCATAACTTTTCTGTTTACCATGTCTCCACGTGCTAGTCACTTTCTAGCCACATTAATGTAATGTCTAGCAAAGTCTCGCTAACTCTCGCCAGAGCCACTGTCAGAGCTACTCTGAAGTCACCGGGTTTTATAATTTGCAGAACACCGAAAAAGAAAAGGTTCCGAAAACATTAGTAGGGGTGTTACATGTACGTATGCGATTTGATCGATTTCAAGAACGTATAGCATGTAGAAAGCATATTTATAAAGACTTTACTAATAGCCTGTAATGTCTATGTGTGGGTATTATTTGTTCTATTAGAAAGTGCATGGATGTCTTACAACGCGCACCAATTCATTGACAAATTTAAACTTGCGACAATTTAATGTAAATGGAACAATTGTCCACGTATTTTTTATTTGAATAACCTACTGTATATACGAGAGAAAATTTTCTATAAGTTTTGCTGCCGGGGGAATAACCTGTTATAAAATGCTTCAATGATCAAATTTTGCTTTTCTTGTTGCAAAAAAAGTCTGTCTCCCTCTACTTTCACTGAAATGGCATAGACTACTCAAGAAAAATTGAAAATTATAAATAAACTTATAAATGAACAACATAAAAGAAATAATTAACTAGCAATTAATTTTATAATCAATCAATATTTGAATATCGGTCTTGCCAGATCCTGAAAAGTCTTCCTTGTAGAAATAAAGAAAATATCTTTCAGATCCATTAAAAACACCCAGAACAGTTAATGTACATTTATGGGTAGTTTTAAGAATGGTGACGTATTTATACGTTTTCATTGTTAATTTCTTTAACATATTAGGCTGACACAAGACTTCTTCTGGAATAACAAAATTAAAACAACAGTAAAGCAATCATTTAATTAAATGATAGAATTGTAACTCAGGGCTCTCTCCTCTCCTCGATCGGAGGGTCCGTCGCTTGTCTGAATACTTTAACATAAATTCAATCAAACTAAATCCCACACCACTTCGTTTAGTCTACTCTGTTATTTTGAACACGTACAACCGTCCTTAGAAACTTCTTGAAATGTCCGTTTCTATTCTATTTCAGGATACCATTTTGCATCAGCAGCATATTACTGCAATTACTACTACAGCTACTGCTATTATTACTACTACTACTACTATTACTATTCCTCCTACAGTAGCGCCGGGACCATCGCTGGAGCTGTTGTGGGTAGCATTGTTTTCCCAGCTTATCGTAGCGGTTGTCATTATAATTATATGTTGTAAGAAAAAGAACCGGCCAGGAATGATCATTCAACACCCCTGCAGTTCACACTGTGACTACAGGTAACTATATTATTGTACCGAATCCTTTTTTTTTCTTTGAGATGTGAAATTAAGGTGGCTTGTATTTAATATGGTGTACATTTCTTAGCATTTATTATAATCGATGGCTACAAAAGCTAAAATGATAATTAGTTTAGTTTAAGTTTAGTTTAGTTTAAGAAGTATTTTATTCATAATATACAAAATAATAATTAATCAGTAAGCACAAAATAAAATGTATGAAATTCCTTGCCACATATTAATATACAAATTTATAGCATGTTCTAAACATGTAACAGATAATAGGATAAAAAAAAATAGCGGCTGACGTGGAAATAATTCTAGTTTGACAGAGCTTTAAAACTGCTTGATAACGAAAAACTTTTTGTAAGAACTGCAATTATTTTAACTTTTTTTTCAAAACTTACCAAATTTTACGAAATCGAGGGGTTTTAGAGAACGTCCTTTAAGTTCTCAAAATGATGAAAAGAATTCATTAAACTCCTCTGTACCTGAAATAAAATATTTTGATTACAATGTTTTTTGTTCTATATAATATTAAACGCAATTTATGATAGCTTTCGGAGCAAATCGGGTTTACTCCTGATGAATGTCAATTAATTAAGGTTTATAAACCATCTGTTCACTCATGTAAAATGTTGATTTAACCTTAATGATTTTCCAAAAGAAATGTATTTTAAAAGTAAAATACAATTATAGCATAGCTTGCGGAACAAAAATGCACAAAAAATACACTTCTCTAGGTAAATCTATAAACAAATATTAAAATACATTTATTTCATTTTGAGTTATCTCTCTTATCAGATTATCAATGAACCTTAAGCTACAATACAATAGTTAATGATTAGTTTTTGTCTCTGTAATATGCTAACTGCTCAATGCGAAGAAAGAAATGCGTATGCCAAACCAATTTAACCACCACCTGGTGGTAACCCCCGCCTACCCCTCCACCCCAATACTAACCAATGAAAATGTATTCTTATATATTGCTCAAATATGCCATTTACTTACTGGGAAATCAATGAATTTCGTAGAGTTAAATTTTCTTGGTTATCGAGGTATGAAGAGACCCTCGCATTTAAGTCCACCATGCAATGTGATTTTTCATAGATATTACTCCTTAACAATTCTCCATCCAAAATTACCATATTTCCCCCCAAAAACCACGAACATTTGACCCCACCAAAATATATGATTTTACCTGATTGTAATATTTTCATTGGGTAGACTTTACTTTACCTGTCCCCAGATCCGCAAGATCCTCGCGCTCATTGGACTATGACGTAACAACTACGTCACTCAACTGAAATGGGTTAAATTTGCACACTATTCGACTGATTATGGTTAGTATTGCACCCACCTGAGAGATTAGGGTTAGTCCTTGCACTAGTATTCGACTGATTAGGGTTAGTCTCGCGTCCATCAAAGAGATTAGGGCTAGTCCTCGCACATTATTCGACTGATTAGGGTTAGTTTAGCATCTGCCCGGGAGATTTCGTCTGAACGTCTTAGTCCTTGCATACCATCCGATGGATTAGGGTTAGTGAATCGTTCTTTTAGTAAAGTTAAGAAATTCAGTTGTTTCTTAATTTTTCCAAGATCATAATTCAGATTCATAGGCATTTCATTCGTTTATTTATATGGAAGATTGGCTAAAGAAATGACACTAAGCACGCGCCGCACGCGCTTCGTTTAGAATTATTCTTTGTCGATTTTTTCCATGAATAAACAATATTTATTAATTTTTTTCAGAGAACGAGGTTAAAAACTTTGTTTAAAGTTTTAAACTAAACTTTTAACCGTAGAATTCAATTTTGGGGTCAAAAGGCCAAAAAACCTCGTATTTAAATTTTTTTTCGATCGCTCATGCGATCTCATATATACTGAATTCGCCTTCGGCGACAGTACATTTTAGTGCGTTTTTCTGGGGACCGGTAAGGTAAAGTCGTTCCTTTTCATTTTTTAATCATTGGTATGCAGATCTTTTTAAATGGATGGTGTCTTTTGTACTGATGTATATAAGCTTGAATATTTCTTTTTGAGAATTATCATAAATATTCAATAAAGGACAACCTATTTTTTTGTAATGTTTCCTGCAAACCTTGAATTAAGTTTAGTGAATAATCATTACAGAATTTAGTTGTTTATACAACGGCAAATGATAATAATATGTTTTTATGTACAGTTCATGACTTTTTGATGATACAGACATTATTCAAAATTTTTTTGAATTTTATGAATGCCACCTTGGTAAAGAAAGGGGATAAATGAATAAAAAATATTTTTTGTTTGAGTCTTAGTCATTTAGAGTTCATTATTTAACTATATCAATTTTTTTTAAATTTATGCTTTTAAAATAATGCACGACATAAGGTTTTTTCACTTTGAAAGATGACACACATTCAATTTTGATATTTTAACAACACTCAACCCCAGCGAAAAATATATGATGGAATCCTAGGTTTTCATTCCAAACAAGTTTCTCTAGAGCACGTTAGCTGATTCAATAAAATTGCAGAAAATACATGTGTTCATGAAAAGGACGAATTCTCCAGCTGAGTAAACAAGAATACACATGCTAAATTACCAACTGTTATGCTGTCATGGACCTTAATTGAGTCCACTCAAATTGGCGATACTTTTACATATTTAATTGACAAAAACTCTCTTGCCGTCATGGTCCGATATAGACTTTACGATAATGAGGTTTAACTTTTTTCCTACGTGAACATATACCATATTGTGATTTATTTGAAAATGTGACAGGCGATCGTTTTGTTTATAAGCCGAAGCCTTCAATGCTCATATTTATTTCTATGCCTACATAATCTCGACCATCATAATGTAAAATTGAGAATTTAAGTCCATTTAATAACGAGGTTATTCTTTGTGTGATCATTCAACATTTAAATATTTGTATTGACATGTTCAAGTTGAAGTTCATTTACTCACTCAGACCAACGTCTACTACTGAATCGACGACGGATTTTCTCGTTATTTCCCGATCATAACAAGGAGTGTAACCGGTTGGTAGGGAATGCACACTCCTCCATGGCACCTGATCCCACCTCTGATGTTTTGGTGATTTGTGTTTGTTCTGCTCCTGTTTTGTATTGTTTTATAGACTTTGATATGGAATACTGTTCGTTATCTCCATATCCTTCATTGCTTATTCTTTTCATTCATGTATAAACGGTAATGTTTATCAATGACACATTATATAAAAGTCAGTATATGAAAACGATTGCTCAAAGCTCAAAAAATTTAAGATATTCATTCAATAGGGATGTACTAAGTATGTAATGGAGTAATAAAAAAGATATTTCTTTTGCCAGATAATATTAAAAAGCGTTTTTACATTAAAAATTTATGCCAAAAATATGTGTTTAATTGTGTGTGACGACTGGAATATTGAGCAGGATCAGAAAAAGGACATTAAAATGATACAAATTAAAAAAAATCAACATGCACAAATAACATATTTAGAACGTAATATCAGTAGGTCGAGGAGAGTGAGTGTCCCAATATTAATCATATATCACTTTCAAAAGGAATATTGAAAGGCGATTCTCCATCTTTCGCCACTCTTAGTCAAACCATCGTCATGAAGTTATGTTTGAAAAAGGATATTCGAGCTAAAAAAAAAATTATTGCGTTCAAAACTTTTTCAAGTAAATCGATTTTTTTCCCTGACTGCCCTTTCTTCCCTTTCCAAAACGATACAGAATATTTAAGTGTTGTTAAAGGTTGTTGATTTTTTGAGGATTTGCGAGCAAGAAAGAAGGAGGTATAGTGATATGAAAAAAAAATGAATGAATCAATGTGAATTCGATTATTTCATGTTTTCTCAGTTTATATTTAACATTTTCACTAAATTAATCCACGCTTTATCAAAAGACTTTCTTCTGGAATTATAAAATTAAACAAACAGTAAAGCAACAGTAAATTAAATGAATTATAATGGGGGCCTCTCTCTGCCATTGGAAGGTTCATCGTTTGTCTGAATCCTGGTCGCGACTGTTCCTTCGTCACTAAAAAATAGGTATCAGCTGTTCTTTTGTCATGTGCACAGAACTTTATGGTGAAAGTTTTGGGTCATTTGGAATGGGACCTTCAAAATCGTGGCCCCGTGACATGGCGTTTGCACTATAAAGACCCATCGTTGCTAAGATAACCACGAGTGCATGGGAATGGTCTAAATTAGAATTTGAAGTCTAACACTGATTATTGGTGACGTCTCTATATCAGTGAAAAAATCTCTGACCAGATATGAACACAAATTAAATCGAAATTGTAATGCAAGATAACAAGATATAATTGAGAGAGAGAGAGGGGGGATTGGAATTCTATGTCTATTAGATTTTGAAAAGGCATATAAAGCCATGGAAATTCAAAACACTTCATTTATTTAGATTAAGTGGCTCATTTAATACAAAGTAAACATAATTCCAAACTTGATTTTTGGCCTTGCCAGATCCTACAAAGTCTTCCTGGTAGAAATAAAGAAAATATTTTTTTTTTTACAGATTCATTAAAAAAAACAGAACAGTCAATGTACATTAATGGGGAGCTTTGAGAATGGTGACTTATTTATAATTTTCTTTTTTTGCCTGAGGAGCCGAGCGAGACTCTAACTGATTCTTTTACTCTATCTGTTTGTCCGTTTGTGTGTTTGTCCATCTGTCCGTCTACAAACTAACTATAAAGGATTCATCCAAATTTTCAACATCGTATGTTTGAGAGCATGAGTTATAATTGTTATATATCTCTGTACCTGAGGGCTATAGATTTAGTACTGCTGGTATTTTTGAGCACCTTTCAACTGATCAACAATTAGGATCAAACAAGTAAATCTTAATTAACTTGCTCCAGATAAAAGAATCGTCAATTACCTGGTTACTCTAACGAGGCGCATATTTCAAATTATACCCTTTTTCCAAGTCTTTTACCCTTTCTTCTCTTTATTAGCATCGAATAATAAATCGAATTTAATACACTGTAATACGTGACATTTTGAGTTATCTCTCTTATTTCTCCGATAAAATGAATGGCACGTAGTGCACGTGTATCAATAATGATATCTAACGATGTGTATTTAAAAACAGTAGTAAATGAATAGCATATGACATTTAAAGGTAATAAAACGAACAAACATATCTTAATTAAATGAATTGTTATCACGGGAAAATTTCATTTAATATTTTTTTACATCGGTGTCCAGACACATTTAATTGTATTTGTCTGGAATGTCACTTCCGATGATTTGAATTTATACGGAAATGATCAATTCATAAGAATTTAACAGGTAAAAATTTAAATCTAGTCTGGTCCTGATTTTTAAAAAGAAGGCTAGAAATAACTTCTAACGGCAAATAATTATTATTTGGTCCAGCATAGTTTTTTAACCTATTTCGAGTATGCTGAATCCGAAAAAATATGCTGGCCTTCATGAAAATGGCGTTAAAGAGGTCAAAATGGCGATTCAAAATGGCGGACATCCAATTTTTCTAATTTTCTCTTAATGTCGTTCATAATGGAGAAGTAATGAGTGGATATCTAACTGACTGTAATAAAACAATAAAACTTTTGATAGGATGCTAATATTATTAGTTAAACTCAAAAATTTAGTCGTTTCTACACTTAATTCGAATTTCCTCTGATTTTTTTGTTTATTGTTTCTCTATTCTTCCTTGTTCAGGATTTTACATTTGCAAATACCCATACACTGCAGATTTGTATTTTTCCCAGTACATCTCACTATTCTGCAATTAAATGATAGTGTAGCTGTAAGTTAAAAGTGAAAATGGCGATTCAAAATGGCGGATATTCATCTTTTTCTTCAAATTATTTAATTCTTAATGTCGTTTACATAGGAGAAAGGATTTGTGAATATTTTACTGAGCGTAGTACAACTATGTTAAATGACAATAAAACACTAATTTGATCACTTTAAATCGGGAAATTTAGTCGTTGAATTTGAAATGTGTTAATTAGCTCAAAATGGCAAAATTGATTCAAAATGACGTCTGATACCCTTGAATTTCGTAAAATACCCAAACTGCTTAATTCGGTTCGTTTTACAGAAAATAAATTACAGTTTGTTTTTTTCTTTATTCATGAAATAATGTTCAAATATCCAATGAAAGTTGAAAGATATTTTTGTTAATGACTTAGGATTTTTATAACACGGATTTTTGTTTAATTACTTCGATTGTTAAGAAATTTTCGAAGACATTACCTTTTACCTGTCTTACCATGCTTCTTCATATAAAAAAAAGTTAATAATATCATACAATAATTGCTGTTTTGAGGACAATATGAAAATTTAGCTACCTCTAGAGCAGTGTCCCCTGAGCATTGAGGCGAGTGAACATTCAGTTGTTGGAAATTCTTGATCTATTTTTAGTCCAGAGTAGACAAAAAAATGTTTACGAGTGTGTTCATGTGGAAGGTCTAGTGCAACATAACTTAGTATGATTTTTAAAAAGATGAACCACGACCAATTAGAGGAGCAGTAATTGTTACATCATATAAATATGAAAATCATATAATATCCAAATATAAACATATTTAATAAAAATTATCAGTATAATATACGAAAACCATAAATTTTCTTGATTGTCCAGCTCTGATTCTGTGTCCCTACATTTGCATTTGTTATTCTCAGTCAAAAATTCAACTGCATTCTCAAATATTTCATGCTGTGAACGGATAATTTTGTATTGAACAGTGTATATAAATTTAAAAATTTTGAAATTTACAAAAATCTGAAAGAAGAAAATGTTTGTGTTCAATCCCCCCTCGACTCTTGATACAACCTTACACTATCCCAACAAAGAAGTGTGGATCAAGGTACCTTATAAAGTTCTTGAAGTGCTCAAGAAAATTTTGTTGTCAAGAGAAGTGCTGACTAGATCGAAATCAGGAATGGCTTAGGCCTATTGGTACGAAAGCTTCTAAGTGATAGAAATCCCGAGGAATCTGCAGGCGCTCTTAAATCGCATAATTTTACAACTTTTCTCACCAAAATATGCACACAATGTGATTTCAGATGATCAAGTTTGAAAATTTTCTTGCTAATAGAATGACCTTTCAACCCTAAAAGACAACAAATCTATACGAGGTCACAAAAAAAGAGCTGCATGTCTTGAATATCAGATTTTTTTTAATACCCCCCCCCCCGCTTGAAATGCGGGAGGGTATAGAGTAACCGGTATGTCCGTCCGTCTGTTACGCTTTCGGTAAGATCTCATCTCTTATCCGCAACTCCTCTCATACCACTGAATGAAATTTGATGAAACTTTCACAGAATCTTTATTACATATTGCCATTGTTAACTTCTAGTTTACTTTTTGATCCGACACATATTTTGGGTTTCCCATAGCAAAACATGGACACTGTCATTATATTCATATGGGAGACCGGGGTATCATTTAGTGAGCTAATTGCTCACAGCACCTTTTGTTCATTTTGCATATGGTTTTGGATAAAAAAAAAATAGACTTTTAACATTTGAACATAAATGTGTTGTTCCTTGAGTGTTGGTTGATGGATTGTATGTTGTTTAACGCCGAGTCGGCAATTTTTCAGCCATGTTTCGGCGGACTATCAGTTTATATAATCGGTTTAAGAAGGATCTTGGTTTCTCTGGCGGACCCCAGTGAGCTTATTCATTTTCGAACTCCAAAGAAACGATCTTTTACATGCCAAGGGGGTTGTCATCCTTGACACGGGGCACCATATTACTTGAGTGTTGAAAATGCCAAAATTCCGAAGACAGACTAAAACATATAGCTAATAAAGCTGGAATAGAAGATGTTAGGGGATAATACTAAGTTCTGATAAGTGCTAAAAAGTTAGAACAAAGTGTTCGATGAAATCGGAGAAGAATTTCTTCAGTTACATTTGATGGTGTGCCGAGGGATGTTGAGGTAGAAGTTGATAATGACAGGATTCGGGAGTGATATTAGATGGACGGGGGCTCAAAGGCTTTGGAACACGTACGGTCAAATTTGGAAATTTGGAAACTCTTAAGTCGAGTTGTTTTAACTATTTCCAGATATTTAATGGACTAATCAATATAATATATACTATATATGTGGTAGTGTTAGATTAACGGCATCCTACTAGCATGGGCTAGTGGGTTAACCCTTTAGCTCAATCGGTAGAGCACTGGACTGGCATGCCAGAGGTCCCGGGTTCGATCCCCAGCAGAGGCAATAAAATGTCTCTGTTACATTTGGCGCCCACGTTGGGACCCGGGTGTTCTCTGGCGGGTGAGAGTGATTGCCCCCAGAACTTCGCCCCACAGGCGTCGGCACTCCGAAAGAGATGAGGACATCTTATTCTCTGGAGGGGGACAATGTGGTAGTGTTAGATTAACAGCATCCTACTAGCTTGGGCTAGTGGGTTAACCCTTTAGCTCGATCGGTAGAGCACTGGACTGGCATGCCAGAGGTCCCGGGTTCGATCCCCAGCAGAGGCAATAAAATGTCTCTGCTACATATATATAAAAAACAAACTGTAATTTATTTTCTGCAAAACTAACCAGAATTAAGCAGTTTCTACGAAATTCGAGTGTAACGGACGTCATTTTGAATCTCCATTTTTAGCTAATTAACACATTTCATTTATACGACTAAATTTTCCGATTTAATGTGATCGAATAAGTGTTCTGTTGACATTTTACATAGTTGTACTACGCTCAGTAAAATATTTACAAATACTTTCTCCTATGTAAACGATATTAAGAAATAATTTTTTAATATCCGCCATTTTGAATCGCCATTTTGACTTTTAATTTACAGCTGCGCCATCATTCAGTTGTAGAATAGTGAGATGCAGAGGAAAAAAATACAAATCTACAGTGTATGAATATTTTCAAAAGTAAAATCCTGAACAAAGCGGAATATCGAACAATAGACCAAAAAAATCAGAGAAAATTCGAATTAAGTGTAGAAACCACTAATTTTTCTGAGTTTAACTAATAAAATTAGCATTCTATTATCATTTTTATACTTGTATTACACTCAGTAAGATATTCACACATTATTTCTCCTTTTTGAACGATATTAGGAGAAAATTAGAAAAATTGGATGCCCACCATTTTGAATCGCCATTTTGACCTCTTTAACGCCATTTTCATGAAAGCCAGCATATTTTTTCGGATTCAGCATACTCGAAATAGGTTAAAAAATTATGCTGGACCAAATAATAATTATTTGCCGTTAGAAGTATTTTTTTCTATAAATCGGACCAGACTAATCACCCTATTTGAACCAAAGTTTTTAAAAATTTCCAAATAATCAGGCTGTCAATAAAACAAGAAGTTGCTGTTTTTAAGTTTAATTAACAAGAGTTAAGGCAATGGTCTTGAATTACATTTATTCTAAAGAAGTTAATGAACCCTGTAAAATTGGGGCTTTATTGAAACTCTAACATACAAAACAACTGCTCTTGTGGAACAGACAAATTGACGAACCTTTATTTTCATTTTTTCTCAAATTCGTTCAAAATAATAAATCAATTAAAGTGACATAATTCCCCGACCCAACCACATCATTTACTCTCCTCTGTAATTATTGAACTCAAACAACCATCCTTGGAAACTGAGCAAGGTCTCTTCCATAATCTAAAGGTTATACATATAGTAGTTAAGTCAACATATAATAAATAAATTAAATCTTAGAGATAAACTCTTTCACAGAGTGTTTAAAATGTCCGTTTCTATTCTATTTCAGGTTACAATATTGTATCAGCAGCATATTACTGCAATTACTACTACAGCTACTGCTACTATTACTAACACTACTACTATTACTAATCCTCCTACAGTAGCACCGGGACCATCGCTGGAGCTGTTGTAGGTAGCATTGTTTTTCTAATCATCGTAGCGGTTGTTGCTTTAACTAAAGCAAAGCTCGTTGCAAAGCAACGAGTAGGTCTTCCGTCCTGTTTGACCTGAAGTAACTTTTATTTAAAAAAAAAAGAGAAATGACGCCTCTAATGATTTATGTTGAAAACTGCAAAAGTAAGCCATTTTTTGCTACTTCCTGTTTGACCGGAAGTGACGTCGACGGACGGAAAATTAAGTTTCATGCTTCTAGTGACAAATATTTCCCCAAAACATGTCAAAAACGGCAAAAAAATGCAGTTCCGGACTACTTCCAACTTTGCTTCTTTGATGTATAACAAATTCTCAATACTTTTTGAGATGTTTGGAAAAAAAACTTATGGCCCCTCTAGATCCCTTAATTTAGGGGTCAGCCCTTTTTCCGAGATATCATTTGAAAGATCTTCTAATTCTGCACAAATGATGTTCTATATGTTTTAACAAAATACTTTTAGTTTAGAAGATAAAAAGCAAAATATTAGTAAGTTTTGGTTCTTTTAAGCGTTCTAATTTTTGACCTCTATATAGCGCCATTTTGAATAGAGAAATTGAAAAACAAAAACCGATGTGCACAACTTTAATCCTAAATTTCTGCTCCAGCTTTAGCCGTCTCTGAGCCTTTGTCTGGAAACGAAAGCCTATAAATTTTCATTTAATGGGAAATAACTGAAAACCGGAAGTGACTTTTTGAAATTTTAGACAGCATTCTGATAGAGTTTAGTAACTTCTAGTACCTCTGAAAATTTGAACGAAATCAATTGAGAAATGAGTGAGGTATGAGGCTTCAAAGTTGGCGTCTAGGAAGTATAGAAAAAAAAGAATAATAATCTTTACCAACAGAATCAGTAGAAGGTCTTCCGTTGGAAACGGAAGACCTTAGTTATCTGTTGTAAGAAAAAGAACCGACCGGGAATGGTCATTCAAAACACTCCTGCAGTTCACACTGTGACTACAGGTAAGGGTGTAACTTTATTATTGTACCCAAATCCTTTTTTTTTCCTTTGAGATGTCTAGTGAAATCATATTGGCTTGTATAGAATGTGGTGTACATATCTTAGTATTTATTATAATCGATGGCTTTAAAAAAATATATAATAATTGATCAGTAAGCACAAAATAAAAAGTATGAAATTTCTTGCCACATATGAATTTACAAATTCATAACATCCCTTTAACACGTAACAGATATTAGGATTAAAAAGAATAGCGGCTGTCGTAGAAATAATTATAGTTTGATAGAGCTTTAAAACTGCTTGATAATGCGTATGCCAAACCAATTTAACAACGGGAAACCCTCAAGATATTGTGGAGTAAACATAACTGTTTTTTTTAGCTGTTGCACATTTTTTTGCAGGTACATCAAATTATCATTATTATATATGATTATCTGTAATATATCAAAATTAAGAAGAAATATCGATTTCTTGTGATTGATTGTTACAACCTTAATGATTTTCCAAAAGAAATGTATTTTAAAAGTAAAATACAATTATAGCATAGCTTGCGGAACAAAAATGCACAAAAATACACTTCTCTAGGCAAATCTATAAACAAATATTAAAATACATTTATTTCATTTTGAGTTATCTCTCTTATCAGATTATCAATGAACCTTAAGCTACAATACAATAGTTAATGATTAGTTTTTGTCTCTGTAATATGCTAACTGCTCAATGCAAAGAAAGAAATGCGTATGCCAAACCAATTTAACAATGGGAAACCTTCAAGATATTGTTGAATAAAACAAAAACTGTATTTTCAGCTGTTGTACTTTTTTTGCAGGTACATTAAATTATTATTGTTACATATATCCATAATATATCAAAATTAAGAAGAAATAAATGATTGATTTGTTGTACTTTATATGCAATTTATTTTTTTCTTTGAACAGCTCATTATGGACAGCCAGCATATGGACAACCACCTCCTAGTTACGGGCCACCACAGTCAGGATTCAATCAGTATAATCAGTATCCACCACCACCTGGTGGTAATCCCGCATTCCGTCCATCACCCCCACCTCAATACTAACCAATGAAAATGTCTTATAACCTTTTGCTCAATTGTGCCATTCACTCATTGGGAAATCAGCGATCTTTGTAGAGTTAAATTTTCGAGTTTTTCGAGATATGAAGACGTATTAAAGTCCGCCATGAAATGTAATTTATCATAGATATTACTACACAACAATACTTCATCCACTAACCAATAATTTTCCGTAAAACCACGATTATTTTACCCCACCAAAATATGTGATTTTGTAGTATAGTTATATTTTTATCATTGAAATTTTCAGTAAATGTTTATTCATCATATTTAAATAAATCATAATGTTTTTGATAATATATATTCAAAAATAAAGATTTTATTCTGCTTGAATGCGCACAAGGTACGGTCCTACGGCGCACGGTAAAAATAGCAAGGTTATATTAGAGAAGACACTAGAATTAATTCGTAATAAAAGTTTCTATATATAATATAAGGGTGAAAATTATCCTAATAAGATTCCTTAATCAATTCTGTCGTCTTTTGAAAGACTTCAAGGCATTTGGTTAATTTTTGGCAGTTTCCCGAGCATTCGAAATTGGAAAGTGGTAAACACATACACGAAAAATGGCGACTTTTGATGACGTTACGGCGCACCGGAGAGCAGTTCAGATAGATTAGGATGTTGTAATGACGCCTTACGAGACTTAAAATGAATACAGAAGAACGAAAATATGAAAAATATAACCAGATCTTTAGTATATAAATGAAATGAAAGTTTTCTTAGCGAAGTCTTCGTGGTCGAGTCCCCAGATAATACAAAACATATGGACAGACTGCCATTGTAATAGCAAAGGACGCAGTCACTGTCGACCGTCGATGTGAGATTCTCTTTTCGTTGAATGATGGTGAGAATACTGTCCGTAACTTGCTAATAAATATTCAGAACATCGCATTAGTGTGCCACATTGGTTCCTTATCTGGTTATAGACACTCACGTATGTAAATCAATAAAATTTCTAAATTTAAGTGGGGCTTATCCAACTTTAAGTTTAGCAAAGATGAAACGTGACGCTGTTTTAGACACTTTGACGTTATCATCTGTGCGCCGTAGGGCGATACAGTACATAACATAAAATATCATAATTTGATTATTTATGCATATATCTATTTGAAATTTGCTATGTATGTTCATAATATACGTACTAAAGAGTGGTGAAAATTTCAGAACTCAGTGATAATTATTTTTCAAACTAGCCAACTTGTCCACGATTTTACGGGACAACCCTCGTACATGTATAAATAAAATTAATATGAACAATATTTACAACATATTTATACAAATATGTATTCATTGAATTATCTGAATTCACAAGTTACCCACGAAATTAGCCCCTTAGGACCACCACATCTTGCTTACTCATGAAAATGGATATCCACTAATTCTAAAGATTTCGAAGTAATTCATGTTTAATTCAATGCAATGTTTTTCCTCATATATACTAAACCTGGAGAAACACAGCATTGTAATATGTTGATCTCCCTTTTGAATATGTTAACCGGCACATGAATTCCTCAACTGAAATCAAGAATTATAAAAAAGATAAATCTTGATGCATTTTTTTTCTCATTTTGATCAATTAAATTTACAGAGACAACCTTTATTTTAGCTTTCAACAAACGATGGTAATAATTAGAATAATAATTATAACGCTTGTCATTTTAAGAGGTTGATTAAAAGTTTTCATAATACCAGGAAGAACATGTTTTGAGTAGTTGGCTTCTATATTGGTACTTCCTGATTCAAAGTCTTTTTCTGTGTACGTTTTCCGAACAGACATCAGCTCCTAAAACAGTTAAATTTTGTTAAAGAAGTAAAAAGAAAATCAGTACTGTATATCTAAGAACATCAAAATCATTGCATGATGATATAGGTTTTCGGCAAACCACATGATGTCATTGAATGAATCTCTGCAATTCAGTGACATTTAAAATGATCTTTTAATTTTAGGAATAGGGGTAGTTCATCATGTTTTACATATGATACAAGTACCTTAAAATCTGAAGACATAGGGTTTGAATTTACTTCCCCACAATTAGCATAACATAAATTATCTTGATTTCCTTGTACAATTTGCTCAGTTGTCATACATCTTGATTTCCCAAGGAATGATTCGTTAAGTGCCAGATAGACAGCCTTATATTGCTCCTGGAAAAAAGATATGATGAGATATTAAAATTCAGTTCTAAAACATGCTCTACAATTTGTATTGTTTTGCTGCATCCCATTTCTTCATTTCTATTCGTTATAGTCATATTTCATTAACATTAAAATGATGTAACTGTTCGAATCTAACATTAATGTGCAAAATTTAAATTTGATAAGTTTTCATCTGTTAAAGTCAAACTTATCAAATATACAAGGGATGTCCCACTGAGACATCATTATGAACATTTTTTGAATAGAATCGTAAATAGGGAATATTCAAAAATGCCTCATTTAAGTTACATTCAAAATATCCTTGATATATATAGCACTCCAAAGTGCGATGGTTACGCCAAAGTGTGATGGTCTGCGCCAAACAACTAACGTTTATGACGTAATAGTAGCACTGCATCAAACCTTATTGCCGCGCGCCATGCCAAGGTTTTTAAAATAAGTAAATAAATGCGAAAACTAACCCTTATCTCTCAGACAGGAGACTAACACTCGAGAATAGGTTTTTAACAATAATTTATCACAATATAGCTGATATAATTTCTGCGTGGTTCATATTTTACGAATTAAAAATGAGCGCAGAAAAAGTGGAAAATGGATCATCGCGAAAAAAACCCCGGATATACGGTATCTTGAGTGGGGGCAAGACGAACCCTAATCACTTAACTAGTGTGCGAGGACTAACCCTAATTCACTCGGATTGTGCAATGCAAGGACTAACCCTAATCAATAGAGTGGTGTGTGAGCACTAACCCCAATATCTCTGGAAGGTGCAAGCAATTAGCAAAAATCGATAAAATTGTATTCGAGGACGCATTCAGAAATGATGGCTTTTGAATGCAGGTCAACAGCGTCAAAGATTGACATCAGATCATTTCGACTTCATAAACGTTGTTTGTTTCTCCGCACCATCGGACTTTGGCGTGTCAAACCATCGCACTTTGGCGCAGCGCGTGTCATAGGAAACGAGCTATCGGACTTTGGCGTGACCATCGGACTTTGGCGTCCGTAACGACAGAGAGTCATCGGGGTTTGGCGTCACCATCGGACTTTAGAGTCTTACATATATTAAAAATTCATTCATGTTTAAATAAGAATAAAGAAATTTTCAAAAACTTACTTCCCCTTGTATCATATTCATTCTGTCTTTTCTCATGGTTCTGACGTACATTGGTACATTGACTTTACCACTTATCTCCCCTTCCCGGTAGAGGGCGTCTAGGGCAATGTATGTCCCGGTTCTACCGATTCCAGCGCTGCCATTTTTACAAAATCAAAAATATTATAGCATTTTGAAAAAAAAGATTTTTATGCGAATAAATAGTTTCTTTTTGGATGAAATTCAGAGAAAAAAATAAGAGAAAATAGAATGCAAAATGAGAGTGTTCGTTTTACCTGCAGTGCACAACAATGTATTTTCCGGTGTGTTTAGTGGATACTCTCATCACGTGACGATGAAACACAACAAGACTGAGTGGGGCAGGTACTCCGTGATCTGGCCATCGTGTATAGTGAAACATCACAACTTCCTTATCCTTCTGATCCTGCAAACACATTTAAGATTGAGTTTTCTTAATGATTTCGATTTCAAACAGGCATACTGAAATACATGTACAGCTCCTTCAAATGAATCATTTTTGTAAAAATGAATTCATCTTTTTAATCATTAAGTTTGGAAAAATATCAGGCATAAGAAAGTATATTCTCTAAAATTATTTTTTTTTCAATGAAGATAAAAGCGAATGTGGCAAGGATTTTTTCCAGCTATTATTTATTTAAATGCTCTTTATAATAACATTACCTGTACTGATTTTTCAAGACATATATTTACAACAAAATGTACGTACATTTCGCCAAATGAAAGACCAGTTATCATTTATTCATGGAAATTGACAAGATTTTTCTTTTTTGCATTTTGCAGATTTTATTGACTTTTTTTCACGAACATTTGCATTTCTTCCCACTTAAACATGATTTTCTACACCCGTTTATTGAATAACAAAAAAGGTTATATTTCCTCTCACCAAATGTTTGTAGACCTTGAAATGTCTTTTAGTATAATTTGCGTATACTTTTTCTTCCATGCTTCTGATATTAAAACCTCCATCCTGTAACTTGTCGTTTATGTTTGGCCAATACTGTGCGCATTTGATCTAGATATAGAATTAAAATTCATTTAATTTAATTTAATTTGTTTACTTACAATAATTAAAGTGGTATATTAGATGGAATGAATTAATACATTAATCATTAACAAAAGATAGGAATATAAAAAAAATGTCTTTAGTAAATTCTACCCAAAAACGAAATTATTTTAAAATTGTTAGATATATATGTTAGGTATACATAATAAGCTTTATTAAAATATCAATTATTAAACAAATGGTATGCAAAAATAAACAACAATTCAAGAATAATTTTGGCAAAATGTATCTCGGGTTGATATACATGTATTACATGTTATATGGAAAAAAAAACACAAAAAAAAAAACAAAAACAAACAGAAAAGATATGACTAATGATGTGTGTATTTTTCAACTACCTTTGCGCCCTCTTTGAGATTGGTCAGACAAACAATAATAGAAACATCCTCCTGCCATATCATTTTCCAGAAATCGGCAATCGTCTTAGGCTTAGGACCTAAGAAATGAGTACATATAACAATAAAAAAAAAATAAAAAGAACCTGAATCAAACAACCGGAAGTTTGAACAAAAATCTTATTTGAAGTAGAAAAACGAATATTTTTCTTACATTTAAAAAAACAAACACTGCGACATTTAAGTCCGTATATTGCAAAGTCCGGACTTTTAGGTACCCTTTCGAAAAGACCTACATTAGATTTTTTTCTATATTTTGGTGGATTTTTCATTCTGACCTCATCATGTCAATCTCAACTTCCACATTGTAGTAGTTTTCTCATAAACCTCTGTCAAAACCTAAAATCCCATGGGGAGAATGGCGGGATTTTCCATCCCACCAAAAATCCCACCAAAATCCCATGGGAGAAAAAAATCTTTGAGGGATTTTTTCTCCCATGGGATTTTTTTCTCCCATAATAGGCGACATAGGATTAAAAATCCCATATTTGCCCTTCTTAGGATTAAAATCCTGCAAAGTACATAATACTGGGTATTTTTAATCCCATGGGATAAATAAATAAGCAGATATAGGAATAATGGGATAAGAATGCAATGTCTGAATATACTTTATGAAGCATTTTATCTTCAATTATATACAAATTCAAATTATTTTTTATGTGGCAGATCTAGAGGCATAACAATGCAAAATTGACTGTTATATATCCATTGTTAAACTGCTTTTGTAGAGCCATTTTAATTATAGTGAGGGTCATAAACAAATACTATTGCCAGAGAAAAACTCAACCAAATGACTTGCCAAAGAGAAGAGGAGTGTCTGAAATACTGATTTTTATTTGTTAAGAAAAAGTACAATCAACCGAAAGGGGACTTAAATTTGTGCTAGTGACACTGTCTTATCTTTGTTTGCATACAATACTGAAATCTCCTGATTCTGCTGAGTAATGACCAGTTTCCAAAACTGCTTCCTGATGGAAAAAAACTGCATTAGTGGGAATCTTCTGTAAACACTTGGATGGACAGCAATTCTTCTTTTTAAAAAACTATAATAAAAAAATCCTTTGATCCACCACAAATATTTTAAAATAAAAAATTTACTCCTCAAGGATCCACCACTAATGTAAGTTAAGACCATGATCACACATGGCATGCAAGCTTAATGTTGAAATCAGTTAGCCATAATCATTTATATCCTTTGATCCACAACAAATATTTAAAAAAAAAATAAAATCAATATCCACTCCCCATGGATCCACCACTTATAAGTTTAGATCTTTATCATACATGACATATAATCTTAATGTTTGAAATCAATTAGCTATAAGCCTATAGTCATTAATATCCTTTTACCCATCACAAATACATGTATCTAAAATTAATATCCACTCCCTTTGGATCAACCACAACTACTATATAACATAAATATCCACTCCCCCTTGGACCCATCACTTTAAAATTAAGATCATGATCAAACACGACATATAAGCTAAATGTCTGATATAAATTAACCACAATCATTGATCATTATATTTTTGATCCTGCACCCACCACAAATATTTAAAAAAGATTAATATCCACCCCCTGTATTTACCACTTATAAGTTTAGATTTTGATCACACATGATATATAAGTTAAATGTTTAAAATCAATTTACCATAAACATCACATGATCATTATTGATTCCTTTGACACATTACAAAATTTGATATTTAAAAATATATCTATCCACCCCCTGGATCCACCTCAACTATCAAAACAATTACCGGTGAAATATACATGCCTTTGATCCATCACTTATCACACAAAGAAAGGTTACTTAAATGTTTAAATGAATGTGCAATAATTATTAGTATATGCCATGATGATCTACAATAAGCATGATAAGTAATTAAAAATTCAATATCAACTCCCCTTGGATCCACCACTCATAACTTTGGACCATGATATCACATGACTTATAAGCAAACTGTTTGAAATCAATTAGCCATAATCAAAAAGATAAAGCCTCTTAATTAGATCAACCTACAAATAACTCATTTTGATTTGTCTGGGGTAAATGTGAAATTCAAAACCATGCAATAAACAAAGGAAAATATTGGAACCCATTCCCTTTAGATCCACCATCCTGTCTTTTGGATATTGACCACCAATCTGATTTATATTCTTTATCTTTTAATCATTATGTTGGGTATCTTCATCATCTTTATGAATGAATATATAAGAATGAAATTTAATTACATCTCGTATGTTTCTCTTTATTAACCTAACTGAAATAACCACCTACCGGCAAAAAAAAAAACCCAGGTACATGTAATGAACATGATGAAATAAGACATTTTTATCAATGCATTCAAAGCTTAATACTATGGTGCTTTATTTACCACTAGTTAGTTTTTGAAATGTATCCCTATCACCATGATCACATCCATCAGCTTGACTATTAAAACTACATTGGATAACAAATCAATTAAGTTTTTACATACATTATGTTCACTATAATTAATGTTAGAATTTATATGTAGGAAGTGAACAATAATTCTTTATGTTTCTAATTTAGTGTTACTAGGGGTTTTGAAAAAACATCAAATTGTGAAAATGTTTGCATTATTCAAATAAATATACAAAAACAAGATGTGTTTGTGAAACACTGTGCCCCCACAGGAACAAAGTTTGAAAAAGCTATTCTTAGCTTAAAGGTTACAGTCAAGGTCACAAGGTCATTGACCTCGGTGTTGTTTGAAAGCACTTAACTAGTGAAGTAGGCATACCAAATATCAAGTCTCTATCTCCGATTGTTTAAAAGTTATACCGAAAGTTCGAAAAATCTAATTTTAGCATATAGGTCACAGTCAGGGTCAAAAGGTCATTGTCCTTGGTGTCAGTTGAAAGTGCTTAATTAGTGGAGTCTATGCATTTTATATATGAAGTCTCTATCTTGATCTGTTCAAAAGTTATGGCGAAAGTTAAAGTTGATAACAAATAGAACAAGCATTCTGAGAGTATTGCATTTATAAGCAATACATGCCCCCTACCGGGTTCCCCTTTTTCTTCTGGATGTCATTTTATAATATGCAAAAGTCATGTCCAAGGTAAAACTGAAAGATTTTCAAGTTGTAAATGCCTTAAAACTAATAAAATAATCCACATTAAGACAAAAATTCAACTCATTTCTCCACCGTCCTTTCCTCGCTTAAATTTTTTTGTCGACAATGGAAGTTGCGCATTTGAATCCGATCTCACTTAAGCGATTATGAAAAAATATTCAAAATGCCCTAATTCTGTCAAAAATCAATGAAGCAAAGAAAAATTCAAACTTATTGTAACTCATTAAGATACACTCACATACCAAAATTCAGCTCAATATCCAGGGTCCGACACTCGTCAAAATTTGGTCTCGCCATTCGGGCAACCTTTGGGATAACACAGGTTGCCCGAATGAATTTCAGGTCGTCCAAATAAAATATCAATTGAAACAAAACTTATTCAGTGTTTAAAATCTGTTATGATAATTAGTAGAAGTTGTGTTTTTGTATTAAAAAATGTAAACCAGACATTTTTGGAATGTAAAGATGCCTTCTAGTATTTTATCAAACAAAAATATAAGCAGAATCAGACATGCAGAATGCTAAAGTTTGTAGCTTAAAATATTCATTTTCACTTGCCATGAAGGCCTAAATAAAGAGGGTCAAATAACCCTGGACTAATTTAAACAGGTGTTAAATTCAGTGGACACCCAACATGGTTTAGCAGCAGAAAACGATCATTATGATCAGAAAGTTGTTGGGGAAATGCAAGATGTTACAATGATGATTGTTACTATTTATATTTAAGGTGATGACTAAGTTGGAATATTTTATATCTCAAATAAAATTTTATTAAAGACTTTTAGAAAAATTGCATCAGCTGATTGATCGACGCAGATTTGGCAGGAGAAAAAAAAACTACTCCATGTTTTGAAGGTCTTATGAAGTTTAATTTAAAATAGTAAACATCATTATTAGGCCTTAATATTCCCAACTTGTCCCAGGTCGTCATTTGGGCGAGCCAGACTGAAAATCAGGTCGTCCGAAATCATTTCAGGGTGGAAATGACGAGATGACGAGCGCGAATGTCGAACCCTGTATATCTGCAAGCGTTTTGAAAAAAAGTGTGGAAAACCAAGTGGGACAGACTGACAGGGACAGACATCTAGACAGACGGACGGACGGACGGACGCGGGGGGGAATTTTGTCCCCCCCGGGTTTTACCGGTAGGGGACTAATAAAAGTAGGTCAAAATCCAAAGGGAAGAGGTCAAATTTGGTGGTACCCAAAGAAAGGTTATGTCACAAGTAACACACCTATGAATTATAAAGCCATAGCCCCTACCACTCAATAGTTATGGGCTAGGTTAAAGTTGGGTGACAAACAGACAGACAGACAGACAGGCAGGACAAAAAAAAACCCCATTTTATCCAGGGGCATAATTAAGAACATAATTTCCAGATTTCTTTTTCATCAAACATAGTTTTGGAGGGGTTAAAAACCATATAAAGAAAGTATTCAAAGTATTGTACCCAGGTCCTTCATTAAATGAAATTCTGAAAATAGGGAAGATCCTAATAAAGTTCAAAATACCGGTATGTTGCGTATGACCTTTAGAGAACTGAATTTTCATTCTGCATAATGCAGTCAGGCGATATTATACAAATATGGACTCAATGTAGGTCAATATGCATTTATAATACCCAGGATGACAGATATTGACCAAGTTACATGGTTTATATCGACCGAGGGCGCTAGCCCGAGGTCGATATACTATTTTCTGAGGTCAATATCTGTCATTGGGTCATTATAAATGCTTTACCCTGCATTGAGTCCATATTTATTATATTATATAAATAATAATTTCCCAAAATTTTTTGGTACAATGCCTTCCTAAGTTTACAGAGATAGTATTAACCATAAAAAAGTTGGATGAAATGTTTTAAAAATTTTTTAATATTACTCACAGGAAATTGTTTCCGTAATAAATTTTAACCCATAACATATTAATAACGCAAGGTATCTATCTCTGAATAACACAGATACCCCCCCCCCCAGATTGAGAATCGCACTCCTAAACACTTGCAAAGGAAATGCACTGACAAAATATTAATACCTATGTCTTCTACGATAATTTATTTATACAATCATACACATGGCATGCTTATCTTTATTTCAATCTTTATCTCCCTAATCGCGTAAACAGCGTCCGAAAACTCTGCTCGCCGAGTGGAAAAGTCGAATTCAACCATGAAATGGTATGTGCTTATATTCACGAAAAACATTAAAAGATATCCTTGTAATTGTTTTGTATTTCGGCCACAGAGTTCTTAACTATATCTTTTAAATTTTCCTCACCTACAACTTACAAACTTGCGACCTTCCATGTTTGTCTAAAGCGAAAGTGAAAACGAGGCAGCTCGTGCGAGTCATTATTCGCTTTCAGCGGTCGTTATTGAAAAATAATTACTTTGTATTGACCAATCAGAATTCTGGATTTCACAAAGTTATATAAAATTGATCGATATTGCTTTTGCATTGAAATAGATCTAAATGTATGTCAAACTTATATATTTTTTATTATGTCAGCTACTTAAACTTCCTAAATATAAATTATTGTTAATTATTTAAAAGAAGACCTAAATTTTAATAAAAAGCATCTACCGGGTATATGCAACATCATGTCAAGGATAGTCAATCCCTTTTTTTGTATGGTTCTATTGATTTTTGTCATCCTTTTTATCAAATGCAAGATTTCATGATAATTAATAATTAATTTATCATATGTCATCTGTAAGTCTGTTGGTCTGCTCATCTGTCACAAAAACTTAAAACCTTGGTCATAACTTTTGAATGAGATGAGATAGGGCTTTCGACATGTTCAGATTATACATGCATTCCGTGGTAATTCCTTTCATAATGAACTAGTACATGTAACTATGTTTTTAACTAATAATGATTTTTGACCATGGTACCTTGACCTTGAAGTTTACCTACTTTTCAAAAATCCTTTTACTTTTGATTTAGAAGAGATAGGGTTTTTAAATTTTTCATGTGCATTATCTGTGACATGATATTTCTGTGCATGCTTTTCTGACACCTTAATATTTACCTTCATGTTTGACCTAATATTCAAAAAAGTGGTGCTACATTACATTTTAATGACATATGATAGTCTTTCATATTTCACAAAAAATTTCCGTATGTGCTATCATGGCTTTTAGAACAACATTTCACCAAATATGAATAATTCACATGATACAGAAAAAAAAAATATGATTCCATAAGGTACTTCCATAAATATCATATGATTGGTTCTTTGATTTTGACGTGATAATTTTTGGTTCACATTTTTTTTAAAGAAAAATAGAGATTTTACATCTATACCACTGCAGCAGTTGATCAGATCCACCCTTGTGAGTCATAAAGAAAGGCATAAAGAAAACAAGAGGCCCATAGGCCAATTGCCACCTGAGTAACTTGGGTGATTCAGATCTTTTTGAAAAATTTGTTCTATATATATTTCTATGTAAAACTTGGATTCCCCCTTGTGGCCCGCCCAACCCCAGGGTAATGATTTTAACAATTTAATATCTACACTACCCCAGGATGCTTCCACATAAGTTTCAGCTTTCCTGGCCTAGTGGTTCTTGAAAAGAAGAGTTTACCAGATATGTACAATACATTTGTTTGTAAAACTTGGATTCCCTTTTGTGGCCCCGCCCTACCCCCGGGGGTCATGATTTTAACAATTTAATATCTACACTACCCAAGGATGCTTCCATATAAGTTTCAGCTTTCCTGGCCAAGTGGTTCTTGAGAAGAAGATTTTTAAAAGATTTGTTCTATATATTTCTATGTAAAACTTGCATTCCCTAATGTGGCCCCGCCCTACCCCCGGGGGTCATGATTTTAACAATTTAATATCTACACTACCCAAGGATGCTTCCATATAAGTTTCAGTTTTCCTGGCCCAGTAGTTCTTGAGAAGAAGATTTTTAAAGATTTGTTCTATATATTTCTATGTAAAACTTGCATTCCCTATTGTGGCCCCGCCCTACCCTCGGGGGTCATAATTTTAACAGTTTAATATCTACACTACCCCAGGATGCTTCCACATAAATTTCAGCTTTCCTGGCCCAGTGGTTCTTGAGAAGAAGATTTTCAAAGATTTGTTCTATATATTCCTATGTAAAACTTGGATTCCCAATTGTGGCCCCGCCCTACCCCCGGGAGTCATGATTTTAACAATTTAATATCTACACTACCCCAGGATGCTTCCACATAAATTTCAGCTTTTCTGGCCCAGTGGTTCTTGAGAAGATTTTTTAATGACCACACCCTATTTTCACACTTTCTTGATTACCTCCCCTTGGAAGGGAACGTGGCCCTTTGTTTTCAAAATTTAAATTCCCCTTTACCCAACGATGCTTTGTACCAAGTTTCGTTAAAACTGGCCCAGTGGTTCTTGAGAATAAGTTGAAAATGTGAAAAGTTTACAGACGGACGGACAGACAGACAGACGACGGACACCGGGTGATCAGAAAAGCTCACTTGAGCTTTCAGCTCAGGTGAGCTAAAAACCTTTGTAGAGGAGTTGACTCCTCAATTTTTTTTAAACCTTAAGTACGACTTGGTTTGTGTACGAGTTGACTGTAAATCATCCGAGATCTCAACTGCGCTTGGCAATCGTAGTAAAATAATACATCATTTGATGAATTGTCGCAACAGAGATGCAAGAACTCGGAAAGAAGAATTTGATGATTTGATCCGATTTTAGTCAATAATTGATTTAAAGATTAAATTTTAAGGATTAATTCACGTACATTTAAATCAATTTAGTCTCATTCATATTCATTTCTTTGAGATATTGGTTTAACATGCTTGAATTAGTTCATTATCATCTCAACACAAAGTAAAGCAACTAGCAAGTGAGTATATAAATCAGTAAATGATCAAAGTTATATCAACAGTTACAGATAGTATAGCTGTATATGAGCCTTGGGTAAATTCACCTTTCAACAGACACTAAACAGGTGTAAATAAAAAGAAATACATCTTATTATCAGAAAGAAGTGTTAGGAAGGAGCATGTTACATATTGTGAACAAATAATGAAATATGACTGTATCAAACACAATAACAGAAGAACATGCAAATCTGTGACTTTGACACATTTTTAATTGAAAGACATGTAAAAAGTACTGTCAGAATTATGAAGTTCATATCTTGGATTAATTAATCATGTTAGTTAATTATGTTAGCAGCTGTCATTATAATCATAATCATTCAGACAAGTTAAAGAAATATATATTGTTACATAGATAACCTGCATAGACCTAGATATTCATATGATAGATACATGTATAACAAATATCATTTCAATGTGTACAACCACTGCAAAGAAAATGAATGGCAACTGATGGTGGACAGACAAATCATCAGTAGCAAGACAAATATGCCTTAATTATTGGTGGTAAATAACAAAAAATGATAATGAAAAAAAAAATTTGAGAATACTACATGTATACTACATGTTACATTCTTCGGCACTAGAAATAAAACACCACTCTTAACGGTGCTTAAGGTTACTTATTGCGGTTATTTCAGATTTGTTATATATTTAATAGGTTGGTGGGATAATTTCTCCCATCACATACCAAAAATATGGGATAAATCCTATATTGACATCAATTAGTGGGATATTTTGTCCTGTGGGAAAAATAATCCCATTTTTCAACAACCGTGGGATTTTTTTTCCCATGTGGGAGAAATTATCCCACAGTACTTTTCCTCCCATGGGATTTTGGTGGGATTTTTGGTGGGATGAAAAATCCCGCCATTCTCCCATGGGATTTTAGGTTTTGACAGAGGTTTATGAGAAAACTACTACAATGTGGAAGTTGAGATTGACATGATGAGGTCAGAATAAAAAATCCCACCAAAATATAGAAAAAAATCTAATTTAGGTCTTTTCGAAAGGGTACCTAAAAGTCCGGACTTTGTCGTGTCCGGACTTAAATGTCGCAGTGTTCTACGTGTAATGCAAATTAAAGTTGATTTCTTTTCATTTTATTTCTTAGAAAAAGCTTAGACTTACGCTTCTTAAAAGAAATTCAATGAACTTGAAAAATTGAAAATGTATATAAGAAATAATTAACTATCCAGTTATCATGTAAAATTTGATTCTTTGCCTATCCTTTTTTATGAATAAGCGGTAATATTTCACCAATGAAAACATTTTTTTTACGTTTGGCGACCGGAATATTGAGCAGATTCAGAAAAAAGGACACATAAAAAATGACATAAATTTAAATCAACATGCACTAATAAAAAAAAATTATCGGGTATCGGGAACCACCCATTCTCAATATAAGGGCTCAAATGATGTCGCCTCATTTTCATTTAAAAGAAATACCACTGATGTAATTTTTAAATCAACATTATAAATAGTCATATAACAATGAATAAGAATTCATATAATTATCGATCTGAAAGGGTATTTAAGGAGTTCCAAATTCAAATATAGTAGCCTATTTGAAATGTACGTTACTGTCGCCGAGGCAAATATTATTCTGAATCCCCTCTGTGTAATATATAGTTTTGATTCTCAAGTAAAAATTTTCTGATAAGTTAAACCTTGTATCATATATATTTCTTTTCATAACAATAAATACATTTTCTTTGTGATAATAAATAATTTTTATTGTGCAATGTCCCTGTCGCTTAATTCTATTTCAACCACATTACAAGCAAACACAAAGATTATACACCTGATAGTTTTGTTCTCCTTTATTTATTGATGGGCTAAATTTGAAATTTCAAAGGATTAATTACTCCTTCTTAGATATTGTAACTTTGAAATTGAACAACTTGGGCAACTTTTATAAATATGTTTAGGTAATGAAAGACATTTTAAATCGTAGATATAAGAAATAAATGTACGTTACCTATATTCTTCCATTAATAATATATATTAAGTAGAAAATATGAGACGACTCTGAATAAGCAACCCCTTGTATCCTGTAAACTGGCAAAGACGTTTTGCTTAACACAATTAAAAATTATTTTTTACATGAAAAGTGATCATTTGAAATGTACTATGAAATGTACTTACCAAAAAATTTTGAATTAAGTGAATCTCGCACGAATTTTCATGTATTCAAAATATTTTCACACACTCGAATGTGTACACAGTGGACAGTTTCAAAGGTTGGAGGTCGGCTAAATCCCAAAATTAATAAAAAAAAAAACTTTTGTTGAGGAAAAAAATATATTAAGGTCAATCATTATGTAATATAATTTTGATACCTGGTATATATTTCTGAATACGAAACCTGTATGATGCATTTCTTATGATATGCGGGTTAAAATAGTATCAATATATTGCGCGTCTAACGTATGCTTGTGGAAGAGAATTGATTTTTATATTTAAAAATTTTAGTTACGTATGGTAACGTACATTTTAATATTTTAACTGACTTTTTTTTTAATTTAGTAAATGAATTGCGTTTACCGGCAAAGAAAATTATCGTTACAATCCATTTGACAACTGGCCACTTAAATGCACCCCAATCCTCGTAAATGTTTTAAACTGTTACCACATGTTTAAAAATTTTTTTCAAGTGTCTTAAATTCATCTTTGGCAACCTTTTTGCAGTTTTTTTTACTTTTCATGTGCTACTTTTCGTCAATATTAATTGAATTGTTGTTGATTATTTAAAACAAGGTTTTCATGGTTTATAATTGGTAAAAAAACAAAAAACAAAACAAAAAAAAAAAGAAAAGAAAAAGAAACAAAACAAATAAACCCAGAACACAAGACGGTCACGTAGATTTCAAATATTTGAATACTCAGTTTTGTTTGGAATCTTTGGGCATTTTGGGTTATTTTTTTCCAGATCTGCTAAAAAGCCCACCTTTTGTGTTGAAAAACGATGTTGTAACATACTAATGAAATTGTTAACAAGACTGTCGATGGATATATTGGGAAATTTAGTTTTGTTAAGTTTCAATGGCCAAACACAAACTTTTTAGATATAGCAAAATCATCTGACTCTTATATTTTTTTGTCTGTAACCTTGCACACAGTTAGAAGTAATTAGGACGACCGATGTCAATTTCAGCGAAACAGCACAAAAGAATGGTTATGAACTGAGGTGGGGGGGTTTTCCCCCAAAAATATGTGAAATGAACGTTACCGAAGTGATGTGACATTCTTGTAGCTGATGACAATAAAACCCCGGGTTTTTTACATTATGATTTCTTATATTACTGCATTAAAACGCTTCATTGATATGATTTTTATGTAAAAATTTTTTTTTTCCCAAAATTTTCTTATTACTAATTTACAATTTTTACAAGCTTGAAATGTACGTTACCTACTTTTATTTTTGGGGGCAATCGTGTCTTTATAGTGGTGATTGTGACATATAACACAATGTGATTACATAGAGAATCTTTTTTTTTTGGGAAAAAACTGAAACAAAACAAAAAATTTTTTGATGAATTTCAGATGAATTTTAAGCTTTTTATTAAACAGAAATATATCTTGAAATGTACGTTACATTTACATAGTTTTCTAAATGGGGAAGGGTTGGGGAAAAAAAACAGTAACTTCAAAATAGAATTTTACATGTACAAGTTAGGGTTTCCCGTACTTTTTAAAAATGACAAGATTCCAAACTGATCGCTCTTTTAAAAAAACGGAGAAAAATTTAAAGCATATATTTAAAAAAATGTTTTTACACATCTTGGGGAAAAAAATAACCTTTGTTTTTTTAAAAGGAAAAATTTAAAAGCACGTTCGTATGCCCCAGAAAATATGTTTTCTGACAGAGTTGGTAGGATTGCCCGGTGTTAAGATGAGATATTCCAATTGTGATTTTAATGACTAATTTTTTTTACATTTTTTTGGACATTGAAGAAAGAGTAACGTACATTTTTTTAAAACTACATTTCTGAATAAAATTACCCTCTACTTTATCGTCTTGTAATTATTTCATGTATTATATTTTGATGAAAAAAATCTGGAAACAAAATCTTCAGATACTTTCTTTCAAAAGTAATTGATAGAAAAATTATTTTTTGAATTTTTTTTTTTAAAAAATCAGAGAGGCATTTGTGCCCTTTTATTGAGAATGGGGGGAACTAAAATTTAGTAAGAGGATGGGGGGGGGGGTGGCTACGCACTTAAATAATTTACGGCACTTTGATCTTTTTTTAAAATGCATTAAAAGTGTACATAACATTATTATAATGGAAACAGATACTAAGCACACTTTGAAAAATTAAATATTTGGACAAAAAAATTTAAAATAATAGACTGCATAAGTTTATTAGTACTTTTTTTAAAAAACTAATGAATTGATCTATCCTCATGCAGAACGAAGACAAAACACGTAGAAGACACCCAAACCCGCCTCTTTTTTCTTTCCTTCCCATGCTGTATATGTATTTACATAACTGGAATGACATTGAAAAGGCACCCAGTTATGCAGATGTAAGCATAAGTACATTAAAAAAGAGGCTCATGGACCACATCACTGATCAAAGCAACAATCACAAACAAGCTATAAGTAGCTTTACAAAACCAAATTCAATAAAAAAAATTTTAAAAAGCATAAAAAAATTAATTTTCCTCTAAATACAAATTTAATGATATAGTTTCTTTTTTTTAAAAAAAAGAACCATCATATTATGCGGAAATAAACAAATTTTCATATATATTAAATGACAATAAGAATACCATCGTATTATGCAGGGGAATTTTTTTTAATGATCTTGCATAAAAATTTTAAACCCCCATATTTATTTTTACATGTTAGCCTACATGTAACGATCATATTTGAAAGAAAAAAATCAAAAAAAGGTGTCCTTAGTGTTTTTCAGTTTTTTTAAAATTGTAATCCCCTAATTTCATTATATCATCCCTTTCGGACCCAAGGGGAAAAAGGGGTTACCCCTAACTTATTTTCTTGTAATTAAGGATTTAATTCAAAGTATATTTAGGAATGTGTCATATATCTAGATGTTAGAGATTTAAACGATCATATTTTTCTCTCCTATCATAATTTAAACTTCAAATAGAAATGTTAAACTGCGATTGCAATCTAGTAGGGACTGTATTTTTGGCGGAATGGTGATGGATAAAATATATATGTTTTTTCTGCGTCTCAAAGTGTTATAGAACAATCAATTTGTTACATTTTTACACAATTAGGGGCTTGAAGAAATTTTCAAATATAAGCTAAATTAATAATAAGACAATGGCGTTTTTTATATTAAATAAATATATTTTTTCAAACAAACTCAATTATGTGGCTTTTAAAAGCTCTCTTAAAACGATCAAATCTTTTTAATTTTGTATCATTTGTATCCATATGTGTCAACTTTACTATCTGTAAAATTAAAAAAAGGAATACTGGACAGTATAGAAGCATATAAAATAACTACAGGTAATACATTCTAAAACATTAAAAAAAAATAAGAAAAATGAAAAAAATGGGTTTTTCAATATCCGTTTTTTTTTGTCAATTTAGTAATATCAACTTAAAAAGACCCTATGTAACAATATATTTTTATTAAAACATTGAATCTCTTCAATATTGAGGTGTCGCATGATGGCAACAGTAATTTTTTTTATTTTTAAAAACCCCCGGGAAAAGGTGATGTATTGACCTGGCCTTGCCTCTAATATTGATTAAAACGGTCAAATTTGATCTCACTGATACCATCATTTGGGTTTTTTTTCTTTGATTCCATGCAAATTTCATAAAATATAAATACAAAAAATAGGGAAGAATTCCTCATTAAGTATAAAAAGTACATTGATACTTTGATATACTATGTACATTGCTATCAAATCAGTGCAGAGTTGCATCATCTACAAACATATAATGGTCATTTATTTTTAAAAAAATAGGAGTGGGTTAAAATAAATCCCTGTGGCACCCCTGCTGTGTTAGGAACATGCACCAATTTTAGCACTTTGGGTTTTTTTAAAATATGACTGAAATCACCTAACTGTAAGTGAATCAAAGTTATGGGCCTCAATTTCTCAATAAATTATCATGCTGACTAAATCAATGCTTTACTGAAATCTAGGAATGCTATACTACAGTTTTCCCTTTGGGTATTGCATGCAACCAGCTTCAATAAGTTTGGTTGTGCCGTTTGGTAAGAATAAAATAATAAAACCACTCTGTGAACTTGTAATGAGGCCAAAAGCTCTGGTGAATTCACCTACTTAATTGGCAACGTGTTTAAAAAAAAAAATTGATAAAGTAGGTAAGATAGATTTTGGTCTGTAGTTACTTAATCATTTTTATCGCGCTTTTCATATATTGGAGTGATTTGCTTTTTCAAATGAAAAGGGAAAATTTGAAATTGTAATGCTAGTATTAATTAGATGAGTAATAGGCTTACAAATTATATCTGCAGATAGTCTTAAGAGAAGGGACCAATGAAATCCTGCCGATTTATTGTCAAGAGTAAGCTTGGGAGACCTAATTTTGTCTTACAGGAAGTAAGCTACATCATTTTCATCATTAAGGTTTGACTTTGTGAATGCTTTAAACTTGTCTGGTTATTGTTACCGTTTGGTAATTTAGTTAATAAATTGCAAAATATTTTTGAATTGTGCTCATTAAAAACTTTTACAATACCTATTGTTTCGTCAATTTTTGATCCGGTGTCCTTAATACAGTGCTGGAGAAAATATTTCGGCTTTGAGGTTGTGGTTAAAATAATCCCCATTTTTTTTGGGATTAAGTTATCAATTACTGATTTGTGATACGTACATTTGGCATTACTTAAAAAAAGCGTAACTTTATTTCCCCAATGTCAAAATTATAAATCTTTGTGTTGATGATAGTACTCTCGTAATTGTGAACATCATCAATTTCCGTGTTATCATTTTGGACGAGACTTGTTTTCACATTTTTATTTTTCCCGCATGTCTATTTAGAATAGTTTTAAACTAAGCTGATAAGTTTTCTATGATATAATTAGGATTGTGCAAATTCGAAAGGGCATCAAAATTGACATTTTTTAAAGAAAGTATTCTTTATTAAATTTCATAATGTTGCGGTTTTGGATTTCGGCGTGTTTTCCCCTACGTTGCGTGTTGTTAGATCTGCTGTTGCACATACAGGGTAACGGTCAGAGATAGTTATAGGGGGTATTGGATTTCACGTGGGTCAGGTTGGGTATTGTAGAAATTTAAAGTGAAATTTTTCTGGTGCAGATGTCCAGGATAGAGTGGGGTTTTTTAGCAGATAAATTCGTCCCTGTAAGTGTGATTTCTTGGTCATCACAGCAGGGGGGCCGGTTTCCACTCCTAGCTAGGTCCTCCCCCAGCGGTGGGTGCAGATGGTGGTCGATATGCAGAATAATGAAAGATAGGCTTTGTGTTTTTTAAATTGTTTTAAACAATTATGCATATGTTAATAATTTCTAAACCCTTTTGACTTTATAGGATATATTGTTTGAAACATAAATAACATCCATCAACTGCCTTATTTTGTAATTTTTCTTTGAAATACATAACCATCTATACTGAAATCTGCGTCACAAATTTATTTTAAAATAGACTCACTAAGCCCCCAAACCCAAAGATCGTGTTCATTTTCTAAAAATAATTTCGTTCAATTTTGGTAAAGATGAAACAAATTAAAATTTTCAAAAGCAAACCATTTTTAACTAGACAAAAACCTGAACTAAAATACTGGGGAACATTTATTTGATGTGTTTATTGCTTTGGTTGACTTTAGACTTTCAGCGATATGACTTTTTTTTATCCTCTGTTTAAAACTAGATTTTTGCTTAGTTTTTAGAAATGTGCATTTTTGGCAGATGTATATTCTATCTGGAATTTTTAAGATACATTTACATGAATTTTTATTACATTTGAATATTGAGTCCAGAGGTAAAAAGTTATTTTGCAGACTAAATGAAATACTTCTGTATATTCGGCGTGACATTTTTTCCCCTTTTTCTGTTGGACAGACTTGACGAGGTTCCCCACACTGCCTACAATCTTTTTCTTCCATGTCTACAATTCCGGGATGGATGGCTTTGTTCTCCTAAAAAACAACTTTATTTTCGTCATGCGGAGGCAGCCATTTTGAGGCTGCTTAAAAATTGGGACATTTTATTGTGAAGTTTCAGCAAGGGCAGTTCCTTGGTCGGATAAATGTTCCTCCTGCCAATATAAAGGGGAATTCAAAGTCTTTGAAAAATTGCCTTGATTTGATCACTGTCGCACCATACTCTTTGCACACAAAACGGATAGTTTCATTCACATCAATGATGATGCGTCTTTTTAACTATTTTGTAAAATTTAATATACATTGTAAAGTTGGAACGTTTTTAAAACCGTCACAGACAAAACAATTGTAAAATTGAACAGACAAACTGATTCAGTTTCATATATCAAATTCTAATCACTCAAAATAAACATAAAAAATTGAAGTGATAAAATCCCATCCACATCATTAACTCTCCTCTCTACCGAGTACATGAAACCCCCCAGGGAAACTGAATAGGGTTTTTTTTTATCTAAAGGTTATGCATGTCACAATATTGTAAATGAATTCAATATATTTTTAGAGATAAACTCTTTCACAGGTTTCTGAAAACTTTTTTTTCTTTCGGTACCAGTTTGCATCAGCAGCATCTTACTGCTATTACTCGTACTACTACAGAAACTCTATCTGCGACGACTCCTCCGCCAACAACTTATACATTAAAGCTGGGATCATTGCTGGAGCGGTTTGGGTAGCATCATCATCATAGTATCATAATCGTCATTTTCATCGTTGCTTGTAAGAAAAATAACCGTCCAAATGTGATCTTTCAAAGCAGACCTGCACACATTGTATCTACAAGTAAGAGTTATCAAAATTTTGTACACAGATTTCCAGTCCTCAGAATCCTTGGAAAATTTCATTTTGATGAATGTCCCCTTTACTTCAAACAGTTACTCGATCTTACGTCATGTAAACAAACATCACGGTCTCTGGTGCTATGTATAGTTATGACCCCCCCTCGCTTGGCATCATTCCGTTACTTTGGTTGTATTATTGTGCGGTAAACTTGAACTCATATAAAGCAACACAATTATTTTCCACAGTTGTTTAACTATTTAAAATTGAATTATAAGAAATGAATCTAATTTCTGGACAAGAATAAAGTATTTTAATTACATAAAGATAAAAGATTGTCTATCGTAAAACTCATCGCCACCACTGCTCCGTCTTCTATTTATAGCGAAATGTTCCTTAATAAAAAGCGAACAGAACATCAATACCCTGGAGTTATTAAATTTTTTGAGTAAACAATATAGTCGAAAAAAATTTTTTTTGCCTAAAATGTGCTGCTATCTAGAATCCCACTGTCCTGTCAGTAAAATAATTATTACACACATTCGCACCAAACCTTACCCGATATTTTGAATTATATACATATGAACCTAGATTTATTTAAATTAATTAATCTCTATATGAATGTCGCATATATTCACGATATTTGCTTTAAAAACTCCTTTTTTATATTTTACATGCCGTCTAAGCCAAATTCTCTTTCACAGTCTAGCCAAATTCTCTTTACACAACATCTCTCCATATCAGTGAAATATTCGGGGAAGGGGGGCTTTTAAACAGTATCAATCAATCAATCAATCTTTACACAACTTTCAATATTTCAAGTTATTATTACACATATGACGTCATCGATGGTAGATTTTAATCAAAATGACAGAAACAGCATAATAAAATAAAATTTATTTTTGTGAATGTTTAGAGGTTTCTATTTTTTTTTAGATTTAAATTACATTTAAATACCAATATTACGAAAACTTGTGTTTTAAAATTGACGTCATTCCCTACTATATGACTTCATTTTTTCACTGACTTAGTCAAGGTAGAATTTTCTGTATGCTTCTTTTCCCCCTCGCCTTGTAAATAATGATATTGTGACCATAAAAAAAAAAAAAAGTTATGCCATCAATATGAAATTCGTTGATTTAATATCAGTATTTATTTACAAATTATACATGTCCTAAAATTAAAGTTAAAAAAAAAGTTTTAAATTATTTATAGTTTGAAAGAGCTTGAAAAGTGCATGATAACGAAAAAAAAAATTTTAACAACTGCAACTTAGTTTTACAATTTTTTTCAAAATATATTTTACGAAATTGATGTTCAATTCCGAAGGATTACAGAGGTTACGTCATTTCAAAAGAAAAAAAAATGGAAAGAATTCATTAAATCATGTGTCCTGAACCAAAATATCATTTTTAAAAATTAATTTGTGTTGTATGTAATACTATACACCTTTTCTGAACAGATCATCATGGGCAACCAGGTAACGGGAAGCCCCTTCCTAGTTACGACAACAACAGCCAAATTCAGCCAACACAATCAGCATCCACCGCCCTCTGGTGGTAACCCCACCTGCCTTCCACCACCACCTCTTAAGTACTAACAAAAACACCTTCCTGCATTTTGCTCAGAAGTGACATTTACTTTTAAATTGTGTACAAATAGGACTCCTTGTTTGTTTGTTGTTTTATGTATACCGCATAATTTAGTTAAAGATTTCTATACATAAAACTAATGTTATTTTTTGTTTAACACTGAAAAAAATTTCCCCAAATGACTACATTTTCTGCTTCGCATTTAAGCGGTAAATCATTATAATTTTGTTTGTAAATTTAATGTCCAATACCCCTTTCACAAAAATTTTATGACTAAGACATCCCTAAGATAAGTTTTTTTTTTCAATCACACTTAACTAATATTTCATGATTTAATTATATTGTACATTGTAAGTAATTTTTAAGGTAAAAAGTCTTCATTAAAATAACAGATTGCAAAGTGGCAAATTTTTAATCTAGTCGTTAGATTTTATTGTGAAACCCTTTTAGTTTTTCAAAAGTAATTTGATATGTACAGTTTTACAAACTACCGATTTTTTTCACAATTTATCTGAACTCTCATTCATAGCCTTTCTACGTTTTTTGAATTCAAAGAATAAAATTTTTATTGTAACTTTTATATGTCTTGTTCTTTAATTTGCTTCATTGATATTCATAAAGCTGGTTTGGTGTGTTATGTTTTTGTTTAATTGATGTAAACAGTGTGATATTGGTCAATCGCTATTTAAGTAATTGTAAAACCTGCGGAGGTCAAGTTTTTATGTCCACATGATGAAATGGTTTATCTAAATAAGTCGCTAAAAATACTCATTCCATATTGAAATACATGAAGCTTCGGAATTTGAGATACAAATTTCTAACAAATCAAAAGGTGGTAAAATGTTTCCATTTTCCCCTTCGCTTAGTTTTCATTTGAAGAAACGTTTTTTTTTATTAAAAATAACAAACATTTAATTGAATAAAATGATAAAATGAAATAAAAAATAATGTTGGGTCTTAGCAAAACTTCTAAATGTTTTCTTTTAAAGTATTTAAAAACGTCATGATGGAATGGTATGATATTCTATATCTTTAACGAAAACTTCTCAACAAGTGTTGTAAAAAAATCAATTATCACCATAAAAACCAATGGACCGTAACAACGCTTAAAACAATTATCAATCTGTATTTTGCGGCACGTGTTTTGCGCAATACGCATTTTTTTGTGACCATTATCAATTTGGTTTTACAAACCCCCCCCCCCCCCCCCAAATTTGCAAAATGGGATTGGGGAATAAAATCGATCCCAGATAAAAGTACAGAGACTTTTGAACCTAATATCACACAGCCAGCGGGATCTCACTTAAGTCTTAGCAATACATGATTTTTTTTGATGAATGTACATTTAAGGGTGGGGGGTCCCAAGTAACATATATACAACAATGGCAGGAGGATCTCCCTGTGATATGAAAAATCAAATCAATGTTAAAATCAAGCTGGCATAAACAAAAAAAAACCGATTTTATAAATAAAATTATTAAAGTGTTAAAGTAAACAGGAAATTGCTACAGTCTTTTGAAAAATGTTTTCCAGACCTAAAGAATTTTATAATTTTCAGCACAAAAGGATGGCTAAAGGAGGGGGGGGGGTAAAAAAAAAATATGTTGATCATGATTAATTACAGCGGAAATTAGAGCTCACTAGTGACCGATACGCTGCCAAAAAAATGACAAAATTATCTCTCTTTCAAACATTTTTTCCTTATATGAATTTTGTTATTTATCCACAAGGGTTTTCACGAGCAACTGACCGATCACTGACGTAATACAACTTTTATGCCAGATACATGTTAACATTTTATTGATCACTGGTTGGTCTTTGATCATGTAATGTAGTAAAATAAGGAAAAATGTTATGAACAAAATACAAATATAAGAAAATTGGAAGGTCATATTTAATTTGTTGTAAACAAGGAAAAATATGTTTCATAATAAAAATAAGTTTGGGTCAACTTCCAAACCCAGCCTTCAAGGGTAAGGGAGGCGGCAGCATCTTTATGCTTTAAAAGGACAAAAAATAACTAAACCTGTGAGCATTTGTTTTTGCTAGGGAATCACCTAACAATTGTTTTCACCGATAGTACAACAAAGGAATTAATACAGACGCATATCGCATTGCAGTATGACTGAGAAACCTAAAATTCCACTGTTTACTTTACAAATGAATTGTTTGTTATTGTAAGCATGAAAATAATAGATTTTTTTGGATGGGTAAATGGTACTTTTCCTTTCCGATCGCCATAAGATTTTCCTTTTTTTCAAGCGTAAATTTCCTGTAGTATTCGTAGAAGCTTATAATGCAAGTCTCATTTAGCTGATTTGTCAGTTAAAGTCACGTGAATGACTTATTTGCTAATCTGACACCAAAAAAAAAAAATAGTCCCGGTTCCCTTGCAAAAATATTTGACAAAGAAATTTTATTTCATGCCTGCAGAAAATACTTATTAAATTCTGAATAATTTTTAAAGACATTAAGTGTAGTACATTTCTACAGATATTATAGGGTGGTGAAAACTGAAACGCAATATAACTTTTCAGTTTACCATGTCTCTACGTGCTTTCACTTCCTAAACATTTTTGAATTTTACCATATCTCGCTGTAACCTCGCTAACTCTCCCAGAGCCACTCTGAAAATGAAAATTTGGGAAAAATAATCCAGAAAATTCAGTTTTCCGCATTTTTACTCTGAATTATCGGGATTATAGTTTTAATATTTATCATTATTACACAACAAAATTGCTCTATTCTTTAAAAATTTAAAAAAAAAAAATCGAAATTTTTAAAAAGTGTTAGGATCTGTCAATCAAATACGTCTATAAATTCGAAGTTGTAATAACTTCCAGAAAATATAAGAATTTATTATACTGTTGAAATGCTATCTAAACATAGAAGTCATGAAATGATTTAGAAAAGAATGAGTGTTTAATCGTCATTTGGAACCTTTTCGGTTACCCATTTTAAGCTTAACATTACAATATATCGCTAAATTAATCTGTGATTAATGTGCAAGCATATGTTTTGATATTTATTTCTAGAATTTTTTGTCATACAATTTTCTATAATTACAGAAAATGTAATTGAAAAGAACATGTAAATGCCTTAAATTCCCGGGGAAATTTTTAAAGGGACCCCAATCTAAGGTATCCGCAAATAGGGGGGAAATTTAAACCCCATGGTTGTGGAATGTAAACATTAGCACATATGATTTTTTCGCTTGCAATTTAAATGGAGAAAGAGAGAGATCGTGTTGTTTGTTGATTTCATGATGCACAATCATTATTTATACTTTCATGTAAAATTTTTCCAAAACCTACTCTTATGAATTGTTTAATACCTATAAAACATAAATTTAATGAATTTTGGAATTTTATTTTCGCAAAACATCGGGATCCAACTTCATAGCTTAAGTGCACTCATTCTTTAAAAAAAAATTTAAAATCAAATCTGTGTTTGCCCAAAATTTTTTTAAACGATTTTTAAAAATTATTTTCATTTTTTTATGTTTTTTAAACACAAGAAACAAGATCTTTTTATATTGACCTCTTCTTTTTTGGGAAATACCTCTACTCAATTATTTTTAAGCAAAAAATCATTTTGGTGGTTAAGAAATGGTTTATACAAGACCCCTTGTATATTTTTCTTTGGAATTCCCAATCATATAGCATTTCAATAAAAGTATTTGGTAGCATATAAATGGAATTTTACTTCTTTTCTTTGTTTTTTAAATAACGTGTTTTATACTAAATCTGAAAACCTTTTAAAATGAAATTATTTTAATGTGTCTGGTCCGTAAAATTTTGACATTTTTCCTCTTTTATTCAACATTTTAGGTAATTATTCTGATTATTTTTTCTAATTGAATTCAAGTGATGTAGAACTCAAGTTTTGATTGATATCAGTTTTTCACATGTTTTTTACATGTACAAAGATAAATTTTTTAATAACAAAATTTCATTAACAGGTTTCCCCCTCCCGCTTTTTAGTGGATGTTTTTTTTTGGGGTTTTTTTAAAAAAAAATATTTTTTATAATGTATTAATTATTTTAATTTTTTCCTCTTCCTGGAAATTCAAAGCACTTTACTTGTTTAATTAATACTATTCTTACACAGTAAACATTAGTTTCTTTCCACACTCATTTTTGGCCTTCCAGATCCTACAAAGTCTTCCTGTTAGAAATAAAGGAAATATTTTCAATTCATTAAAAATATTGATCAAGTTTTAAAAAAATCGTCAATTACCTGGTTACTAAGCAACATGCATATTGGGATAATGGTTTAATTATTACTGGTCTTCAACAGGTCAGAAATATCGAAATCGGGTATTATGTGAAATGCGTATAATACTCGAATTTGGGGGATGTTGAAACCGCGAAATCGGGTATAAGAGGTGTAATCACCTAATAAAACTTAAACAATGGGATGGCGCATGTTGCCGGTTAACTTTCATCTAGATACACATGTTTTCTAAAAGGGTTTACTAGCCAAGTAAGAATTTCGCAAGATTTAAAGCGCTCGGGACAACAAATACCCGTGGAGCTGTACATTTCATATTGCACACAAAAAGGCGTTGGATTTGCTTTATATTTTTCCTTATGTTGAAAGTAGATGCATCTTCCTAATGTTCATTCCCAACACAACAGAATTGTAAAGTATAGAATTCGGGAATTTATAATAATTCCCATAACACGACAAACATGAACAATTTGTAAATAAATAAATTATACGGAAACACATTTCACACACCAGATATGATGCCATGTATAAACAAGGGATTGTTATCGTATCTAATTATGCGTCATTAATTACTTTCACATTCACCTTGTGCATAAAATCAAATTTATTTATGAAAGTATAAATAATGTAATGATAAAGATGTCTAAAATTTCTGCTAAAAGAACCCTCTTTCTCTTTTTTTTAAAATCTTTTCTTTTTTATTTATAAAATTAAACATATTTGCAGAATATGTCTTCAACATTTTAGCAGAGACAGTGATAGTTTCAGGAATTTAGCTTATGAGAGAACATAATGTTGATCGTTTTAAATTTTGCTAAGTCATAAATTTTTAATTTTTTGGCGACTTCAAAAGGGGGGGGGGGGGGGTAAAAGCTTCTTGACCACCTCTAAAAAAAACCTCGACTGTGTTCTACATGTGTCCAAGAGACCTCTCTTTGAATGTCACGGGGGTTTAAATCGGTCATATATTTTTAATCGTAGGGAAGATTTATTCATCAAATAGAAATCATATACGTACATTGTAGGTAAACAAAAAAAAAACCTGTTATTTTCTAACAAATATAAGACTACAAGTAACTAGAATTCATGTTTATTTTTTAAACACATTTTTCATTATAGATGAGTATTAGGAAAAGTTATTGCCATGAGTAATACGTATGTAATAAAATAACTAAAAGAAAACTGTGACATATTGTCAGAACCAATCGATATGGTTTTATTAGCATATTATAATGAGGTATAAGATAGCGATATAAAAAAAAATATAGAAGGTAAAGAGGTAAAATTTACCCCGTTATAAATAGTATAATAAAGAAAGGAAGTGGCTACGATTTTTATGTAATTTTAATGTCCATGAGGAATTATATTCCCCAAAAGTAAGACAAGATTTTAAGGCAATTGAACAATCCATTATTTCAGTTTGTTCATTAACATGTTCATAAACGTAAAAACTATAAGAAATGTGAAAACTTGACTATGTAATTCATATTTCAATATGACTGAACCTCGATCTTTATTGAGAAATTCAATGTATTTTAACTTCATGAAAAGATGTACACATTTGACTTTTATTTACCCCCCCCCCCCAAAAAAAAAAAAAAAAAAAAAGAAAATCCTGTTCACATGACTTCTCGCTCTCAATTTTCACACAAATGCATAAAATAAAGGTAAAATAGTATATTTTGTATCGATTGAAATGCAACCAAAAAATTTACGGTGTCTTTGAATAAAAATTTCATGCTAAATTGACATATAAAGATACAATATACTTACCTTCAATTAGCTATTTTCAAACGGTTTTCCCGAGGGTATTTATTTCATCTTATTTTATTTTCTTCTTTATAATAACGTTGGTATTCTATTATTGCAGAGATATACAAATTTGACTCCTTATACTTTTCTTAACTGTTTGGAGTAATTTATACAAGAAAGGGACCCATACATTTTTCGTAAAAATACATAACACGGCGTTAGTCGTTTAATTTTTTAAAATTTGACGTTTTGTGAAAAGTGCACAAATTAGAAAATTAAGTATATGGAAAAACTTAATGGGAAATAAAGACAAACGAAGTGTTTTTTTTTTTTTTAGAAATTATTTGAAAAATAAAATAACGCCATTGTGCCTCTTTGTTACCCCAGTAGTGTTTGTCGTGTGATTTTGAACTTATTTGACAACCTTATGAATTAGGTTTAATAAAAATAAATCCACAAGATACTGATGTACAAGTAACATTACTGGCATAATGCGCCGTTGCTTTATTCTTTAGTTTTTAATAGAAAGTTGCACGGAATACCCGATTTCGCGGATTCAACGATACCCTAATATCGAGTATTATACGCGATTTCACGGATAATCTGATTTGAGTATTTCTCCACCTGTTCAAATTATATCCGTTTTCAATTAAGTCTTTGACCCTTTCTTCTGTTCTATTTGCATCGAATAAAACATTCAATTTAATACCCTGTAAAACATAAGCTTAACATCTTGAGTTGTTTCTCTTGCTTCTATGGTAAAATAAATGGAACATGGTGCATCTCAATAATACACCTTTCAATGTGTATAAAAAAAGGAGTAAATGAAGGGGTGTGGTATTTAAAGGGAAATCGCGAACACACAAAAATTTAATGAATCACGGAGAAAAAAAACTTTTTTATTTTTCTATGGGTAACCGGTTGTACAAACAAATTTTAAACTAGGAGATTATTGTTCACAGAACAATAAAAGGTTTCCACCTTCTCCGAATTTCTATTTTGTTTTATATCTAACTCCTTAAATACCTAAAAAAAAACTAAAAATGGCTTAAAAGATACAAAGATTTAGAAAAAATTTAAAATTTAAGTACCTTGACCTTTGACCTTGAATAATTTTTCAAGGTAAAGGTCAAAGGGCACATTGCATTTGACCCCATGCCTCTACGACTTATAGTTCTTAAGTTATAAGGTTAAATAGCAAGTACAAAGAAGTTAAAGGGCAATAACTCATATAAGGAGTCATCAAATCCTTTCGCACTAATACAATGAAGTTAGGCCTAAAGACCCTTCAGACATTAGTGAAGGTTTGGTGTCTTCGTTACGGGTTTTGGAGAAGTAGTGATAACAAGGTTTTTCACACAAGGGGCAATAATTTTAAAAGGGTTAATATTAGGGGACAAGAGTGAAATCTTTAAAACAGTTTTATGAGTACAAATTTAAAGATGCATAGAATTAAGTATATGTTGAAAGA